>NC_143577.1:229272797-229572797 GCF_048544385.1 Mastigoproctus giganteus
CCATGGTTTGCTGTCTTTTCACCGCTGAAGCATAGGAATGTGAAGGTTTGGTTGCAAGTATCTGTTGTCTTGCTTCCGGATAAGACACTTTATTTTCTACTTTGTATTTGTTTTCCCAATACTCACATTTCACATGTTTTCGAAAAAGCAAGATGATTTCTATGACAATTTGGACAGAGTGGTGTAGAGGAGGTGCAGCTTGCTTGATTGTGTTCTTTCGATCCAGAGTGGACAGATGGGATCACTACGACATGTTGCTTGAGAATGTCTGTATCACTGACAGTTGTAACACCTTATTGGATTTGGTATATGTATGGCCGGATTTTGCAATTTAAATAACCTGCTTTAAATGAATGGGGAAGATAAAGATTGCTAAAGGTGAGAATAACTGATCGGGTTGGCGTGAGAATGCCCTCTTTCTTCATCATTATCCTCCTAACATGTATCACTTGTTGTTCTGTTAGCTCGCACAGTAACTCTTCCTCTGAAACAGTCAAAAGGTCACATTCAGTAATAACACCTTTCGATGTATTAAGGGAATTATGTGGGGTAATTTCAACTGGTAGTGCTGCAAAGGTTTTTTATTTTTAGCAGTTTCTCAGATTGATGACTTAGTGAGGTTTCTACTAAGAGATCACCTGATTGTAATCGTTTTGTCATTTTTGGTGATTCAACCATGGACTCTATAGTCTTCTGGACTAAGAATGGGGATAATTTTCCAACGGGTTGTGTTGATAACAAATGTATAACCAAAAAAAAAAAGGAACAGTAGGCTGAGAGCTGTTGATTTTCATTCTCTTAGCCTGAGACATGTTCAGTTGTATGTCATCAGATTTATTGGAGTTAACTTTCTCCAATCTTGTGTTATTAGTTTTTTTGTCCATTTTAAACTCCTTTTAGTCCTGGATGGTGTCTTTTCACCCAGGTCCAGCCCCGCCACGGGGAGGCAGGAGTAGTGCCACCAAGTGACGAAGCGAGTAAAATAGAAGGTTAGTACACAGAAAAATTAAGAAAGGTTACTTTCCTTTCTGAAACTTCTTCCTTATGCTTTAAGAAAGAAACTCTTATTGTATATTTGAATAACGAAAGAAAAAACAAAAAACGTGAACTCAAAAGGAAAAACTTATCTCTCTAATATAATTGCAGTAGAAGTCGCAGGGAAGATCGCTTGGCCTCAAGATTCTCTTGGCACCCGGGGCCTTGATGCACTGTGGATGCAATGTATAATCCACAGGGAAGCCCTTACATCAAAGCAACTGAGTCCTCCACTGAACCTAGTCGTGGAAAGTGTGTTTAAAGTGGTGAACTTTATAAAAACTTGGCCACAGAAGGCAAGATTTTTTAAAAAACTGTATGAGGATATGGGATCTGAGCACTCATCTTTGTTGTACTAGTGTAGTTTGCGATGGCTCTCTCGTGGCAATGTACTGTCCCATGTGTTTGAATTATGACAGGAACTCTACTCTTATCTCAAAGAAGAAGAACAGTGAATGTGCCAAAAACTTCTTGGATATTGATTTGTTGTCAAATATATGGTTGATATCTGTGCGATTTCTTCGAAAAACTGAATGCGTTGAATCCCTTGCTGCAAGGAGGCAACATGCACATTCTGAAACTCACAGAGGTTTCAACCTTCAGAAAAAAGTTACTACTATGGAAAAAAAAATTAAATGAAGATGGTTGCAAAGGCTGTTTCCCCCGTTACAGCAGTTTGTTACATCCAGTGATGTTTATTTGACCCATGAACTTAAATCTGTTTTTGAGGAGCATCTAACACAGCTCAATGACTGGTATGAAAAATATTTCCAGAAAATATGGAGAAGTTTGCATGGATCTAAGACCCATTCAAGGCTAAGGCCCCATCTGAATTTACATCCGCAGAAGAAGAAAATCTTATTGAGCTGTCTTGTGACAAGACTTTAAAAACAAAATTTGCAGCATGGAACTAACTGAGTTTTGGATATCAACAACAGAGAATATCAACTGCTAAGTGCTAAAGCTCAGCGAATTCCACTTCCACTGTCATATCTTTGTGAAGCTGGGTTTTCAGCGGTTGCTGTGATAAAAAGCAAATACGGCACAAAAATCAAAGTGGAATAGGAAATGAGAGTGGCGGTGTCCAATCTGATTCCAAGGTTTGAGGTTTGAGAAGTTGTGCAATGCCCAACAGGTAAACACATCCCATTAGTAAAGTAATTCCCCAACATACGTAAGAGATGCATTCCAGGACTTCTTACATAAGTTGAGTTTTATGCAACTTAGCCAGTGGGTGGTTGATTGCTGGAGCAAACTTTGATCTGTCATAGAAGTTGACAGCTTAAATAAATTCAAGGCAGAACTAGACAAACATTTGGAGAAAAAAATGGATGGGTGAAATGGGAAAGATTTTTTTTTTTTTTTTTGACTGATGCTGTATAAGCTTTCTTTCTTGCATCATATCCTCTACTAATGCTATTTATCTAAATGTTGATGCAGCATTTTCTACATCATTATGCAGAGAAATAATTTTCATTTCAATTTATTATGGATTACATAAGTTTTATTGTTTCTCATCTTATGAACACCACGTGAGTAGGTAGTCTAATTTTATGAGTGTATATAGGCATGAAAAAATTTTCCTCTCTCTTTCAAACAACCTTCATACCAAATCTATTTATGTGGAATATTTCATCTCACATATAGGTAGTTTCAGTTGTGGGATGAAAAACTTTTGCCCTGATAAAAGTCATGGGTATAAAAAAAAAAAAAAAGTAAAAGTTCATATACAGCTCAAGAAATTTCAAATGACGAGGAATAGAATTAATTATGCAAATGAAGTGAATAAAAGACAGTTTCCCAGTTATAAAAACAAATATCAAAATTAAGTTTTCTAATGAAAATAATATAGTCATCACACAAATAGCTGTGTTTCAGGATGATAGTAATGGAGGGTTAAAGATATTTACATTTAACTTCCTTTATTTTAATACCTGAGGTCAGAGGTTCCCAAACTTTCCCTGTTCACGGCACCCTTAGTGTTTCAATAATTTTGTCATGATACCCCTAAGCCAAAAGAAATACCTAACAGTTCCATTTATTGAGTAGTTAGGTCCAAACAACTTAAGTATTTATGTCCTAACAACTTAATAGCCATTTGAAAAAATAATACACATAAATTGAAATAAAAAATAATTTTTATTTCATTCTTAATTAACCAATTACAGTAAGTCCCCAACACACATAAGCTTGAGTTACATAACTTCAGAATTATATAATTTTTTTTCACTCAATTTTTTTAAATTTAAGACCAAAAAATTTAAAACAGTAAAAAAAAAAAAAAAAACAAGCAATCAACAATGACGATCACAGCATGCACAAATTGCACGAGTGAGATAAGGGGTGATAAGCTCAACCCTGTGAAGTTCTTTACAGAAAATTTCATTTTGACCGCTATCATGGTGAATAAGTGACACCTAAGACTAAGAGAATAAGTGACAGTGGTACTAGTAAATATATCAAGAAAAAGAAAGCAATTGATTTGGATGAAAATTAAAATAATAAGGATGTATGAAAATGGTCAAACATTAACAAGTATCGTGAAGAATTTGGATTTGTCAGTGTTAACAGTGGAACACAATAATAAAAGACAACGACAATACAAGAAGTGGTGAAGGGATCAGCACCAATGAAGTCAACTATAATAACCAAGGCTATAAAATACATATCAGTTTTTACAGTACAATAACATGCATTTTTTCTTGCTTAAGTTTTCTTTTCTTATGTGCCACTCCGGCTACTTCGCTGTCCCCAGATAAAGTTTTTAATTGAACTAATTAAAAATATATATCTATTTTTCTTCATTCTTAGCATTAGCATTACTAGAGACATACGATGCATGGAAGGAAGCTTATGCAGCATCAGCCAAAAAAAAAAAAAAAACCTCCCATTTCACCCCTCCATTCGTTCCAAATGCCTGTCCAGTTCAGCCTTAAATTTATTTAGGCTATCAACTTCCACAATAAAAGATGAAGTCTGTTCCACCAATCAACTACCTTCTGGCTAAAGGCAAATTTCTGCACATTTATTCTACAACTGTCTTTCCTTAATTTGAATCTGTGTCCCCCTCAAGTTCTTAATCTGAGCAAGAGGAAGAATCACATCAGCATTCAGCTTACTCAACCCATTCAATGCCTTATACACCTCAATCAGATCACCTCAAAGGTGCCTACTCTCCAGTGCTGCAATTTGCAGAACTTAACCCTTTCTTGGTAAGAGCATCCCTTTATTCCTCTCACCAATCTTGTTGCTCTTCTTTGTACTCGTTCTAGCAACTCTGCATCCTTCTTAAAATGAGGCCTCCATACCTGTACACAGTACTCTAGGTGTGGCCTGACCATTGCCGTGTATAATGGGATAATCACCTCCCTGTCCCTCCTAGCAAAATTCCTATATATATCATTGACAAGACTCCATGACTTGCCATGGTAGCCCATCTGCACTGTTCAGCAAACTTTATATTTGACTGCACAATTACCACCTGGTCTTTTTCACTTTCCACTTCCCTGAGTGTAGTACCACACAGTTGTTACGTTTCTCTTGAGTTATTGCTACCCATATGCATACTTTGCATTTGTCAATGTTAAACATCAGATGCCACTTCTGAGCTCATTTGCCCAACTTATCTAGATCCAGTAGGAGTAGCATACTGTCTTTACTGTCTTTAAAAACCCCGCCAAACTTTGTATCACCTGAAAACTTGGACATTAAACCTGATATACCTTCATCAATATCATTTACAAATATACAAAACAGCAATGGGCCCAACATTGAACCCTGGGTAACTCCACTAATAACATTTGTCCACAAAGAGCAGAGTCCATTGATCACCGCTCTCTGTCTTCTCCCACTGAACTATCCCTTTATCCATTGTAGTAACTTACCCTTAATGCAATACCTCCAATTTGTACAGCAGTCTTCCATGTGCAACGGTATCAAAAGCTTTCCTGAAATCGAAGTACATGATATCAAAATTATTTTTGGCATTCAGTTCCTTTGTGACCACATCATAGTTTGTTATTTGGTTTTTGGAGCATTAGCAACTAAGGCCATATTGCTCCAGGAATATGCGGTGGTCATTCCCTTGACCTTTCCGCATCCTCCGTATTTGGTGGTGACGGGCTCGAACCCCGGTCTAATCAAGAAGCGTGTGCTACGCACTGCTGCTCCTTCCCACCTGGCTACGGAGGCGCCCGACCACATCATAGTATCCAATCAAATTGGTCAGACAAGACCTCCCTTTAACAAACCCATGCTGTGTCTTAACTATTACTGCAGTCTTGTCTAGATGATCCTGCAATGCTTCTTTAACCCCGCGATATCTCGTTTTTAGTTTTAAATGTTATTTGGAACTACACGAAATATCTCGGGATACAATAATATCCGAAGCAAACAATAATATCTCCAAATTTAGGACTGAAACGTATTTTCTCTGGTATTTACCTGGCTAATTTTGCATTAGGCAGGTAAATTTGGAGTTTTCTCAGGAATTTCTTACATCTGGCAGCAAACGACTGGCTTTCGTTTTACTTATATTGTACAGCAATGTCAGAACAGTAGCTCGCTTTCCTGTGCCGCCAGTAAGCAAAATATAATTTGCCGTCCTAAATGCAGAATACTGAACTCACGAATATAATTCACAAAAACAATATCGTAAAATATTTCAGCACCCTCTTGAACTGCCGCCCATAAGCGACGCTTACCTCGCCTGTCCACTTGTGGCAGCCGTGTGTCAGAATGTAGTTTAGTTCGCGATTACGGCTTGTGCGTTCCACTTGATTTTTAAAATTTATTAATGAAGACTTTTTCTGTGCCTTTCTTTTAGCTCAAGCGCTAATTTATTAAAAAAAATCTGTATAATTTGCACTATTTTTGGCGTACCCGAGACAACTCGGGATAGCACAAATGGGTTAATTACTCCCATGTATTTTCTACGAAAAAATTAATAAATAACACAAACTATACAATGAGTATTCGCATGATGCATACTTTCGATCTGTAAAATAAAAAAAGTCGATCAGTTAAGGCACATTTTCCTGAAAAAAAAATGTTCCGGGAAGGGGTTAACCAGTGATTCCATTATTTTTCCCGGAACAGAAGTTAAACTAACAGGTCTATAGTTACTTCTGTCACATTTTGAACTCCCTTTGTGAATTAGTGATACATCTGCACACCTCCAGTCCATGGGGACCTCCCCTGAGTCCAAGGAATCTCTCATAATTATGGCTAAGGGTTTGCTTACTTCCTTTGCTGCCTCCTTTAACATAACTGGATAGATCCCATCCACCCCAGGTGCCTTTTTTATGTTTAACTTCAACAATTTCTATTCCACTTTGCTCTCAGTTATTACAAAATCACCTAGTTCCCTATTAGAGTTTGATAAACTTCTAGCACTCCCCTCATTGAATATTTCCTCATGTGTGAATGTAGATGCAAAATACTCATTCAGTTTATCTGACTCATTCAGTTTAGCTGAGCATGATCATCAGACTATTGATGATCATGCTCAGCTACCTGAGCATGATCATCAATAGTCAACCCATTTATGTTAAGTGGTCCAATTTGATTCATCACTTTCCTTCTAGAGTTTACATAAGTAAAGAACCCTTTGCTGTTTTTCTTTGCATTCTTTGCCATAGATTTCTCGTAATCTGCCTTCACCTGCCTAACCCTTTGTGACTTGATTATAGACTAGTTTATGTCTGCCATAGGCTTCTGTATCACCTCCCACACATTTTCCTTCTCTGCCACGAGCCTCATTAATTTATCTAACATCCATTTAGGCCTAAACCTGAAGTATTTCTTAGTTGGAATGAAAAGCTTAGTAGCCTCCAAAATTAAGTCTCTGAAGGCTACCCATTTAGAATTCAATGTTGGTAACATCATCAGTTGATCCAACTGTACAGAATTTAAAAACTGTCTGAGACCCCTGTAGTCACCTTTACGAAAGGAAAAGCCCTTCCCTTTAGACTTCATGATAGTTACATCTTTAAGTAATTCCCAAATCAGTACATTGCGATCACTGTCACCCAGTGGTTCCTTTATCTGCAAATTCTTAATGTATGAATAATTACTGCTGATAATCAGATCAAGAGTATTACTCCCTCTGGTTACCTCTCAAACATTCTGCTGTAGAAAACAGTCATCCACTAAATTCAAAAAGGTTTTGCTAGTGTGCGAGTGACTGACCACAAGTTCCAGTCAGTATCTGGAAAGTTAAAATCCCTCATAAGACATTCTGATTTACTGGCCCACTATTTCTCTGTATAGTTGTTCATTGTACTCCTCAGAGTCATTAGGCCTATAACAAACTCCTACCCTCATTTTTCCTTTCCCAGTGCTTATGTCCAACCAAACAGATTCAACATTGCATTGTCCACCAACATCACTTGGATGCACTTCCATAGATTTTATGTGTTTCTTAACTTACAGCATAACCTGTCCTTCCTTCCTGTCCTGTCTATCGTTTCTGTACACATTGTACTCCCCAAATTCCAATTCTGCTCTGTTTATGTCTGTGTAACACCACGTCTCTGATATCCCAAAAATATTTGCCTTTGATGTCTTGACTAGCACCTCATGCTCATCAAATTTATTAACTATACTCCTAGCATTGGTGTACATGGAAATATACATGCACCTGTTTCTACTCTTAGTTACCCTAACACAGTCCATGTATTTACTTGTTCCACTATGACTCCCAGCAATCCTGGAATCTCCATTACCTTGCTTTCCAGGCTGCTGCTCATTCTAATAGAAGCAGTGCAAGAATCACTTTTGCCTCTGCCTGTGGCCACTGTTAACCTTTTAGTCTGTGTGTTCTCCCCCCCCCCAAGCTAGCGGTTTTCCGACCCACCTAACACTGCCTCGATAGCATCAGCAAATATTCTTGCACCCTTTCTGTTTAAGTGTATCCCATCCCTGTAGAAGCAGGCTCTCCTGTTAGCAAGCACAGACCATGCTGAAAAAAAAATTCTACGCCGTGAGCCTTGCAAAATCTCTCCAGGACCAAATTGATTGACAAGGCTCTCATCATATACACCCTCCTATCGTGTCTGATCAGAATTGCAGACACTTTCAAATTTAACCCTAACTCACAGCTTTTTTTTCAACAGTGATCTGTACTTAAGTAATTCCGCTGGTCTCCTACTCTTAATATCATTAGTGTCTCCTACTCTTAATATCAAAAAGGTGAGGAAAGATGTCGAAGTTCTGAGCAGATTCTCAACTTCTCTTCATGAACTGAACTATCTGTAATGAGCTTTATGCACAAAGAACTGGAAAGCAGTATCTTCCACACATGCACTCTATATATCATCATCACTTTGTTGCTGTACATTTCACACCATTCGTATAGTACATACCTTGACTACTGCTGAAGCCAGCTGTTTTAAGGAACACTAGTTCATTTATGAATTATTTCATAAAAAGTTTGTAAAACTATTTACTTTGTTAATCCTAGATTATCTGGTGCACAGATAATTGAATAATTTTTTGATGTATATTAGCACTGTTTCATTATCATGTATATTGTCCATGTTGTTTGATGCCTGCTTATTCACAGTTTGTGCTCTTGCAGCTTTCCAGATTTTTTTAATATGTTTATGGAACTGATTGCTACTTTGTCGTGAGCACCACAAATCATAGAAGAGAAGTTTTTTCAAAAAAAAGTTTACGAAGTTAAGCTTGAGGCTGAACATAGCATAGCTAATTTCATAGTATTTTATCCATGTAGTAATAATAATAGTGGCATGTGATGCAAGAAAGCTAGTGTATGAGCTTATGCAGCATCACCCAAAAAAAAAAAAATGTTTACAAAACAGTTCCCTCTAAATGTTTGTCCAGTTCCTCCTTAAATTTATTTAACCTATCAACTTCCACAATGACAGATGGAAGTTTGTTCCAACAATTAACCACCCGCTGGCTCAATGCAAATTTCCGCACATCTATTCTACATCTGTCTTTTCTCAATTTGAATTTATGCCCCCTTAGGTACTTAATCTGAACAAGTGGAAGAATCCCATCAGAATTCAGCATACTCAACCCATTCAAGTCCTTATACACCTCAATCAGACCACCTCGCAGGTGCCTGACTAGTCTCCAGCCGCTGAAATTTGCAGAACTTAAGCCTCTCTTAGTCAGAGGATCTCTTCATTCCCCTCACCAATCTTGTTGCCCTTCTCTGTACACGCTCAAGCAAATCTACATCCTTCCTAAAATGAGGTCACGAGACCTGTACGCAGCAACTCAAGGCGTGGCCTGACCATTGCCTTATACAGAGAGACAATCACCTCCTTTTTCCCTGCTAGAAAAATTCCTGTACAGTCAGTCCTCGTATAGCACGATAGTTGTGTTCCTAGAAATCCTCGTGCAATGCAAAATTGTGCAATATAAATAACAGGCCCTATGGGAAAAATAGGGTTAGGTGCCGACCACCTAAGACTGAACACACATTTGTAACCAAACATTACCAAACACAATAAATAATCGTAATAAAATATTTACGTATTTTATTACGACTATTACGTAATAAAATATTACTAATGCTTTTATCGTAAGCAAACTTGCTTTTTTGTTTGATTTTCTATACAAACAGATGACAGCGTTCCATCTCTTCCAATTCTTTGTGTCTTGATCTAATGGATTTTAATTACACTTTGAGTTGTTCCTGCTATGAAAATTGTTTTTATTTTCTCTGCATTCTTTCTAATTCTCGGCGTTGCCTCATTTAGGCCAGTAGCATGTGCAATATCACATGGTCTTAATTTCGCTCAGTGTCAAAATTTCATATTTTTTCTCTATCAACAGAGGCAGACTGGCCATAAGCCTTACCGGGGAAACCCCGGTGGGCCAGAGGCCAGAAGAGGATGGAGGCCGGCATGATTTTGGCCATAAACGCTAGTATGAGGCTGCTACAAATTTTCCAAGGTAAGAATTTTTGACCCAGTCTGCCTCTGTTTATCAATATTGCTTTTCTTTCTCTCTCTCTCTCTCTGCATCTGTAGTGTCTTCACCAGGACGCTTCTTTTTCACACCTTTTAAGTATTTTACTCATTTTTAGGGAATAAAGCGCAATTACAAAATGAGGAGGCACGCTTGATACACATAAACAAAGCTGCGTGCATGTAGCAACTGAATAAACAACACTGTAAAGACAGAGACACACTATGAACACCTCACTAGCTCACATTTTACTAAAACACATTTCTGGGGGTTACTACCATAAAACAATAAAAACTATTTCCAGCTGTGTTTCTGCTAGTGGAATCTGTTATAAACTGGAAGTAAACTCTATCTAATTGCATTTGCGATAATACCGATAGCTGGAATTGTGTGGGATTTTACGTTATTATGGCGAAAAGCGTTTCCCCTTCACTGATATAAAAAACATAAATACATTTTCAGAATCTTCTCTTCATTCCTATCGTGTTGCGTTTAGTTGGGGTGATTCCGTATTTGACTGCCATTTCTTGTAAACACAAAGGCGAATCGTGCATTAGCGAATTCGGTTCATGTTATATATGATATCGTTCCCCTATTTTTAAATCTTGTATGATCGAATTTGTATAGGGTAAACACGTGTTATATGAGGACTGACTGTATATCATTGACAAAACCCATTACCTACCCTGGCAGCATGTCTGCATTGCTCAGAAAACTTCATATCTGACTGCACAATTACTCCCAAGTCTTTTTCATTTTCTACCACCTTAAGTGTAGTACCACACAGTTTGTACATTTCTCTGGGGTTACTTCTACCCATGTGCAGTACTTTGCATTTGTCAATATTAAACTTCAGTTGCCACTTCTCAGCCCATCTGCCCAAATTTTCTACATCCTGTTGCAGTAGCACACTACCATTACTGTCATTAGCATTAGTAGAGGCTTACGCTTATGCAGCATCAGCCAAAAAAAAAAAAAAAAAAACCACTCCCATTTCACCCCTCCATTCGTTCCAAATACCTGTCCAGCTCAGCCCTAAATTTATTTAGGCTATCAACTTCCACAACAAAGGATGGAAGTCTGTTCCACCAACCAACTACCCACTGGCTAAGGGCAAACTTCTGTAAATCTATCCTACATCTGTCTTTCCTCAATTTGAATTTATGCCCTCTCTGGTGATTATTCTGAGCAAGAGGAAGAATCCCATCAGCATTGAGCATGCTCAATCAATTCAAGGCTTTATACACCTCAGTCAGATCACATCGCAGGTGCCTAGTCTCCAGACACTGTAATTTAAGCCTGTCTTCGTAAGAGCAACCCTTTGTTCCATTCACTAATCTTGTTGCCTTTCTCTGTACTCGTTCGAACAGCTCTACATCTTTGTTAAAATGAGGCCACCAGACCTGTATACAGTACTCAAGGCATGGCCTGACCATTGCCTTATACAAGGGGATAATCACCTCCTTATCCCTGTTAGAAAAATTCCTGTATATCATTGACAAGACACTATGAGCTACTCTTGCAGACTGTTTGCACTGCTCAGAAAACTTCATATCTGCCTGGACAATTAACCCCAGGTCCTTTTCGTTCTCTACCACTGCCAGTGTAGTACTACAGAGTTGATACATCACTCTGGGGTTACTGTTGTTGTTGTTGTTATTTGGTTTTTAGAAGCATTAGCAACTAAGGCCATACTGCTCCGGGGATATGCGGTGGTCATTCTCTGACCTTTCCGCATCCTCCGTATTTGGTGGTCACGGGCTCGAACCCCGGTCTAATCAAGAAGCGTGTGCTATGCACTGCTGCTTCTGCCCAACTGGCTACGGAGGCGCCTGGGGTTACTGCTTCCAATATGTAGTACTTTACATTTGTCAATGTTAAACTTCATTTGCCACCTCTCAGCCCATCTGCTCAACTTTTCTAGATCCTGTTGGTTGTAGCAGTGTTCTGTCATTAGTGTGCTTAACAACCCTGCCAACCTTCATCTGCAAACTTGGACATTCAGCTTGATATACCGTCATCAATATCATTTATAAATACAGAAAACAACAATGGACCCAACCGTAAGGGATTCCACTAATAAAATTAGTCCACGATGAGCATTGTCCATTGATTACCACTCTCTGTCTTCTCCAACTCAACCATCCCTTTATAGCAGCAATTTGCCTCCAATTCCACACCGCTCCAATTTGTTCTATGTGCAACAGTAACAAAAGCCATTCTAAGATCCAAATATATGATATCAAAGTTATTCCCTGCATCGTAGTATCCAATCAAATTGGTCAGACCACATCAAAGTATCTAATCAAATTGGTCAGACCACATCATAGTATCCAATCAAATTGGTCAGACCACATCATAGTATCCAATCAAATTGGTCAGACCACATCATAGTCTCCAATCAAATTAGTCAGACAAGACTTTCCCTTAACAAAACCATGCTGTGCCCAAGCTATAACTCAAGTCTTGTCTAGATGATCCTGCAGTGCTTCTTTAATCAATGCCTCCATTAATTTTCCTGGAACAGAAGTTAAATTAACAGGTCTATAATTACTTGTGTCGCCCTTTGATCCACCTTTGTGAATTGTGGTCACATTTGTACATCTCCAGTCCATGGGTACCTCCCTTGAGTCCAAGTAATCTCATAATTATGGCTAAGGGTTTGCTTACTTCCTTTGCTGCCTCCTTTAATATAACTAGATAGATCCCGTCAACCCCAGATGCCTTTTTTATGTTTAACTTCAACAATTTCTATTCCACTTTGCTCTCAGTTATTACAAAATCATCTAGCTCACTGCCAGAGTTTAACTCACCTCTGGCATTACCCTCCCTGAATAACTCCTCATGGGCAAATGTAGATGCAAAATACTCATTTAGTTTGTTAGCCAACTGAGCAGGATCATCAACAGTTGAACCATCAATATCCATTGGACCAATCTGATTCATCCCTTTCCTTCTAGAGTTTACATAGGTAAAGAACTCTTTGCTATTTTTCTTTGCATCTTTTGCCAAAGATTTCTCATAATCTGCCCTTGCCTGCCTAATCTCCTTTGTGACTTGGTTACAGACCAGCTTATATCTATCATAGGCTTCCATGTCACCCATTAATTTATATGTATCCCATGCATTTTTCTTCTCTGCCATATGTCTCATTAGTTCATCTGACATCCATTTAGGCCTAAACCTTGAACAATATTTCTTAGTTGGTATGTAAAGCCTAGTAGCTTCAAAGATAAATTCTTTGAATGCTTCCCATTTTGAATTTGCTGTTGGTAACATCATCAGTTGGTACCACCATATAGAATTTAAATACTGTCTCAGACCACCGTAGTCGCCTTTACAAAAGCAAAAACTCTTCCCTTTACCCCTGATGGTAGTTACCTCTTTGAATAAATCCCACTTTAGCACACTGTTTGGGTTTTATTGGCGCATCAGAAACTGAGGCTATAATGCATCAAATACCGGTCATATTATAAAAATTAGCACACTGTGATCACTGCCACCTAGTGGTTCCTTTACCTGCAGATTCTTAATGCATGAAGAATCACTACTGATAATCAGATCAAGAGTATTACTCCCTCCAGTTGCCTCCTGAACATGCTGATATAGAAAACAATTATCCAATAAATCCACAAAAGCCTTGCTGGTGTGTGAGTGACCAACCCACAAATTTCAGTCAATATCTGGGAAATTAAAATCCCCCTTAATAAGACTCTGGGATTTAGTGGCCCACTCTATTTCCCTGTACAGTTTCTTATTATACTCATCAGAGTGATTAGGCTCTGATGAGTATAATAAGAAATTGACTCGTCACTGCACTGTCCAGCGATGTCGACTGGCTTCACTTCCTTGGATTTTATGTTTCTTAACTAACAGCATAACCCCTCCTCCCTTCCTATCCTGTCTATCCTTCCTGTACACATTCTACTCCCCAGATTCTAGTTCTGCATTCCTTATATCTGTGACACCACATCTCTGATATCCCAACAATATCTGCCTTTGATGTTTTGAGCAATACCTCAAATTTATTTACCAAATTCCTAGCATTGGCATGCATGCAAGTATACATGCACCTTTTCCTATTCTTAGCTTCCCTAACACAACCCATATGTTTACTTGTACCACAATGTCTCCCAGCAGTCTCTGAAATATCCTGCATCTTGTTTTCCAGGCTGCTGCTCATTCCAATAGAAGCAGTGCAAGAATCACTTTCACCTCTGCCAGTGGCTACTGTTAATCTATTAGTCCTTGTATCCCCCATGCTAGCAGTTTTCCGACCCACCTAACACTGCTTCGATAGCATCAGCAAATATTCTTGCACCCTTTCTATTTAAGTGTATCCCATCCCTGTAGAAGCAGTCTCTCCTGTTAACAAGTAAAGACCAGGAGGAAAAAAATTCTACCCCTTGAGCCTTGCACAATCTTTCCAGGGCCGAAATGATCGTCAAGACTCTCATCATATACTCCCTCCTATCGTGTCTGGGCAGAATTGCAGACACTTTCAAATTCAACCCTAATTCATGGCTTTTTTTCAACAGTGACCTGTACTTGTTAAGTAATTCTGCCGGTCTCCTACTCTTAATATCATTAGTGCCAACGTGTACAAAAATATCGCCTTTTGTGCCCTTAAAAGATGATATCTGCTTTACAACGTCATTAACTTTTGCCCTTGGCAGACATACCCTGGTCCTGTTCCACCTATCCTTTTTACATAGGTCATTAACAACCCTGCCAACCTTTTTATCATCTGCAAACTTTGACACTAAGCCTAATATACCTTCATCAATATCATTGATAAATATACAAAACAACAGTGGACCCAACACCGAACCTTATGGGACTCCACTAATAACATTAGTCCACGAAGAACAGTGCCCATTGATCACCCTCTGTCTTCACCCACTCAACCATCCTTTTATCCATTGTAGCAACTTACCCTTAATACCATTCTGCTCCAATTTGTACAATAGTCTTCCATGATTAGAAATCCAAATATATGATATCAAAATTGTTTTTTGCAACCAGTTCCTTTGTGACCACATCATAGCATCCAATCAAATTGGTCAGAGAAGACTTCCCCGTAACAAATCCATGCTGTTTCTGAACTATACCTGTGGTTCTGTCTAGATGATTCTGCGCTGCTTCTTTAACCAGTGATTACATTATTTTCTCCGGAACACAAGTTAAACTAACAGGTCTAAAGTTACTCATGTCACCCTTCGATCCCCCTTTGTGAACTGGGGATACCTTTGCACATCTCCAGTATGTGGGAACCTCCCCTGAATCCAAGGATGCTCTCATAATTATGGATAAGGGTTTGGTTACTTCCTTTGCTGCCTCCTTTAATATAACTGGATAGATCCCATCCACCTCTGGTGCATTTCTTATGTTTAATTGCAATTTTTTCCTTCGCTTTGCTCTCAGTTATTACAAAATCATTTCGCTCCCTGTTAAGAGTTTGATACCTCTGCCCTCCACTCCCCTACAGAATTCCTCAAACGTGAATGTAGATGCAAAATACTCATTCATTTTCCCAACTATCTGATCAGGATTAACAACAGTCGAACCATTGATATCAAGTGGACCAATCAGATTCATCCCCTTCTTTCTAGAGTTGATCTTAGTGAAGAAGTCTTTGCTGTTTCTTTGCATCCTTTGCCAAAAGTTTTTTGTAATCTGCCTTCAGTTGCCTAACCTCCTTTGTGACATGATTACAGACTAGTTTATATCTACCATAGGCATCTGTGTTGCCTGATACTTTATATGCATTCCATGCATTTTTGTTCTCTGCCAAGAGTCTCAGTAGTTCATCTGACATCCATTTAGGCCTAAACCCTGAACAGTATTTCTTAGTTTATATGAAAAGCCCTAATAGCTTCCAAGATTAATTCTTTGAATGCTACCTGTTTAGAATGTGCTGTTGGTAACATCGTAAGTTGGACTCACTGTATAGAATTTAAAAACTGTCTAAGACCACTGTAGTCGCCTTTAAGAAAGCAAAAACCCTTTCCTTTTCCCGTGATGGTAGTTACATCTTTAAGTAAATCCCACATCAGTACACTGTGATCCCTGCCACCTAGTGGTTCCTTAATCTGTTGATTCTTAATGCATGAATAATCACTGCTGAATAATCAAATCAAGAGTATTACTCCCTCCAGTTTCCTCTCAAACATGCTGCTGTAGAAAACAATCATTCAATAAATCCACAAAAGTCTTGTCTTGCTAGTGTGCGAATGACCATCCACAAGTTCCAGTCAATACCTGGGAAGCTAAAATTTCCCATTATAAGACATTCTGATTTACTGGTGCAGTCTATTTCTCTGCAGGCATGGGGAGCCTAGAGTCTCTATGTATGATGTTATGAAGCTTATGCAATCATATTTAAGAATTTGTAGAAAGCTTTAGTTATTCCAAAAGAAAGATTTGCGAAAAAAAAATTCAGTTTGCTGCTTGGTGTCAGTTTTTCAGGACTACTCTTAATGCTAATGGTGGCCACCACAAATTAGCTTAACTAACTTTAATATTATAGTAACATTTACCAACACAGACAAAGTTACAAACATTATTTAGATAACTAGTTTTCTTTATCTCTTTGAAGTACATATAGCTTTCTTCTTCTGTGTTCATAGTAAAATGTTCTTCAGAAAATATTAACTTTAATTTCCAGTATTCTGTCACTGTATTTGTTAAGTTGACCACCTCTCTATCTTTAGAAAATTAATTCTGTTGTGGTTATGTTGCTCACAAAAATAACCAGGTAAACTACTCTTACCTTTATAAAATTAAAGCTGCGGGCACATATACATAAAATACATGCAAATTCTAAGTGGGAAGCATTCAAGGAATTAATCGTGGAAGCTACTAAAAGTTTCATACCTATTAAGAAATATTGTTCAAGGTTTACGCCTAAATGGTTGTCAAATGAACTAATGTGACTCGTGGCAGAGAAGAAAAATGCATGGGATGCATATAAATTATCAGGTGACACAGAAGCCTATGGCAAATATAAGCTAGTTTGTAATCAAGTCACAAAGGAATTTAGGCAGGCGAAGGCAGATTACGAGAAATCTTTAGCAAAGGATGCTAAGAAAAACAGCAAGGATTTTTTACTTATATAAACTCTAAAAGGAAGGGGATGAATCTGATTGGTCCACTTGATATCGATGGTTCGACTATTGATGATCCTGCTCAGATAGCAAACAAACTGAATGAGTATTTTACATCTACATTCACACATGAGGAGTTATTAAGGTTTGAAAATGCCAGAAGGTTATCAAATTGTAGCAGGATGCTTAATGACTTTGTAATAACTAAGAACAAAGTGGAGGAGAAATTGTTGAAGTTAAACATAAGAAAGGCATCTGGGGTGGATGGGATCTATCCAGTTATGTTAAAGGTGGCGGCAAAGGAAGTAAGCAAACCCTTAGCCATAATTATGAGAGCATCCTTGGATTCAGGGGAGGTCCCCACAGACTGCAGATGTGCAAATGTATCCCCAATTCACAAAGGGGAATCGAAGGGTGACAAGAGTAATTACAGACCAGTTAGTTGAACTTCTGTTCTGGGTAAAATAATAGAATAACTGGTTAAAGATGCATTGCAGGATCATCTAGACAAGACTGCAGCAATAATTCTGACACAGCATGGGTTTGTTAAGGGAAAGTCTTGCCTGAAAAATTTGTTTGGATATTATGATGTGGTTACAAAGGAACTGGATGCAAAAAATAATTTTGATATCATATATTTGGATTTCAGGAAAGCTTTTGATAAGGTTGCACACGGAAGATTGCTGAACAAATTGGAATAGTATGTCATTAAGGGCAAGTTGTTGCTATGGATAAAGGGATGTTTGAGTGGGAGATGATATAGAGTGGTAATCAACGGATACTGCTCTTCGAGGACTAATGTTATTAGTGGAGTCCCCCAGGGGACTCCATTAATAACACTCAGTGTTGGGCCCATTGTTGTTTTCTGTATTTATTAATGATATTGATGAAGGTATATCAAGCTAAATGTCCAAGTTTGCAGATGATACAAAGGTTAGCAGGGTTGTTAATGACACTAATGACAGTACGCTACTGCTACAGGATCTAGAGAAATTGAGCAGATGGGCTGAGAGGTGCAACTGAAATTTAACATTGACAAATGTAAAGTACTGCATGTAGGTAGAAGTAATCCAAGAGTAACATATCATGGAACTACACTCAAAGTAGTAAAAAATGAAAGAGACCTGGGGGGTAACTGTGCAGTCAGATATGAAGTTTTCTGAGCACAGTGCAGATAGTCTGCTGCAAGAGTAGCTCATGGTGTTTTGTCAATGATATACAGGAATTTTTATGCTAGCAGGGAGAAAGAGGTGATTATTCCCTTGTATAAGGTAATGGTCAAGCCACACCTTGAGTACTGCATATGCACCTAGGGGCCTCATTTTAAGAAGGACGTAGAGCTGTTGGAATGATACAGAGAAGGGCAACAAGATTGGTGAGGGGAACAAAGGGTTGCTCTTACCAAGAAGGGCTTCAGTTCTGCAAACTGCAGCATCTGGAGACTGGGCACCTGTGAGGTGATCTGATTGAGGTGTATAAAGTCTTGAATGGTTTGAGCAAGCTCAATGCTGATGGGATTCTTCCTCTTGCTCAGATTATGCACCTGTGGAGGCATAAATTCAAATTGAGGAAAGACATTTGTAGAATAGACAAATGACATGCGGAAATTTGCCTTTAGCCAGTGGATGATCGATTGCTAGAATAAACTGCCATCTGTTGTGGAAGTTGATAGCTTAAATAAATTAAAGGAAGAACTGGACAAACTTCTGAAGCAAATGGATGGGTGAAATGGGAAGTGTTTTTTTTTTTTTTATTGATGCTGTATAAGCTTGCTTTCTTGCATCATATGCCTGTACTAATGCTAATGATAATGCTTGTGGAGAACCTAGAGTTCATATATAGAGCTGTTACTCTACTTCTAACCAACTTTAAAAAAATTTTTTTTTTTGGAACAAAAGAAATACTCTCATAATTATTTACTTATTTTAAGAGAGCAGTCATCTGTTAAGAACTTGTGCATACTTACTTTGAACCGCTCTTCACAAATGCAATGCCAATCCTCCTGTTTAGTTGTGAATCTTTGTTAACATAACCTGTTGTTGCTTTTTTGGATCACCAATGCATCCAACTGCTCATAACCCAATGCCCCACACACATTTAGTGATTTGCAGGCTGCAACAAGGATGGATATAACAGGGGAGTTTATCTGGTTTTACAGTCAACAGGATTTGACTCGCTAAAATTTGACTAAACAATTAAACATTTTTCTTCACTTTTGCTTTGAAATGAATTTGGCCACTCAGCCAACAAATGCCATGAACCTCTCAACAGTAGACATGATATTTCCCCCTTGACTGATGAGCAGCAGGGATTCTTATCTTGCTTCTTTTATTTGTGGAAGGAGAAAAATAATTAGAAAACTTGGTTGGCTTTCCTTTGGTACATGGAAGATACAAAGTGAGATACTCATTAAAAATTTTGGTTATCTCAAGTGTAATATATTTTAAGATTCAAAGTTGGAAAATGTAAGGCATTTAATTTGTTCTATTTGAATCAAATTCTGTTAATGTCAGCATTTGCTTTTAAAGGAAACAAGTTAAATGCAAAAGGAACTGTTAATAAAAGTTAAAGCTTCGCAAAGGTATCTTCATGGATAATTATGTATGCAACTTGAATTTTATAAAGGTAAGGGGAGCTTACCTGCTCATTTTTGTAAGCAATGTAACCACACAATATAATTAATTTTCTTAAGACAAAAATGTGGCTAACTTAATGAATACAGTGAGAATACTAGAAATTAAAGCTCATGTTTTTTAGAAGAGCATTTTTTTTTTATCTTGGGGGGAGAGAGAGAGAGAGAGAGAGAAAGCGAGTGCATGTTTTTGAATGATAAAGAACTGTTTATCTAAATACTGTTGTAACTAATGTAACTAAATACTGTTGTAACATTCATGTCAGTTTCTCAGCACTAAATAAGTATGCAAAAGTCCTTGAGAACTAGAGTATTTGAAAAACAGGAATGACTTGAGGCAAGCAGTTTGATTAAATCTGAGGTCTAGGGTAACTGATTAATGATTAACAGATTTATAAAAAATATAGTTTGCTATTTAATGTCAGTTTCTCAGCACTACGTTTTAGTGGTGACTACCATTAGTCATCATCATCATCATGACTAATGGTAGTCACCACTAAAAAGTATCATTAGTAGCTACCACTAAAGAGTAGTGCTGAGAAACAACGACATTAAGCAGCAAACTGTAATTTTTTGTAAATCTGAATAACGTGAGTAACTAAAACCTTCTAAAATGCTTAATTATGTTGTCATTTATGTAATTTGAAAATACATCTTTACTTTACATAATCATACAAATGATAGAGGATCTAGAATCCCCATGCCTGTGATGTTTTGGAGGAACCCAGAAGCGACAAATAGAACAGTTACACTGCTTCTACCCATCTTAAAGAACTTTTTTTTTTGAAACAAAAGAAATATTCCCATAATTATTTACTCTTTTTGAGAGGGCAGAGTTATCTGTTAAGAACTTGTGTATATTTTTTGAACTGGTTTTTACAGCTGCAGTGCTAATTCTCCTGTTTAGTCGTGAATTTCTGTAAACAACCAATTGTGTATTTAGGATCACCAGTGTGTCCGACTGCTCATAACCTAACGACCCATGAACATTTAGTGGCTGAATGTTCATGGTTCAGTACCAGTTGTGACAAGGAAGAATTCAACAGGGCCACATGGAAGGATTTGTTCCCTCTGCCAAATTGAGGAAAATAACAAAACAAGAAATCTGTCATATACCACATGAAATAAAAAAATGGTTTAAGTAATTTTTAAAAATTTCAGTTTCGGTTTAGTATATAAAGTGATAGAGGTCATAAGTTGTCCTATATTATACTACTGTAAACTACAATCAGCAAATTAACATTTTCTGCAGTATATGTTGTTTGTTATTTGGTTTTTAGGAGCATTAGCAACTAAGGCCATATTGCTCTGGGGATATGCGGCGGTCATTCCCTGACCTTTCCGCATCCTCCATATTTGGTGGTTACGGGCTCGAACCCCA
The DNA here is from genome assembly GCF_048544385.1 of Mastigoproctus giganteus. NCBI lineage: Eukaryota > Metazoa > Arthropoda > Arachnida > Uropygi > Thelyphonidae > Mastigoproctus > Mastigoproctus giganteus. Next base: position 229,293,895 of record NC_143577.1, read on the forward strand.
GTCTAATCAAGAAGCGTTTGCTACGCACTGCTGCTCCTTCCCACCTGGCTAGAGGTGCCTTTGCGGTATATACTAAAGATCCAAGTCCTGTACCTTTACTAAAGCTATTTTCCCCCATCAAAATACAGATGCCACTAAATGAGAACCAATTGATCATTTTAAATCTGTACTGCTTACTTATAAGAGTTGTTTCAATTAAAGCACATTTAAGGCTTTTAAAAAATTTTATTTCTGAAAATTTTTTTAAAAATTTACCTGGCTATAATCTTCAGAAATTAGTTTTAAGAAAAATAAATGAAACTAAGAGATGGAAGTAATAACAAGACCTACGTGACAAATAAGAAAATAAATCTTTGGGTAATTGTAACAAATGTCCAATCAAAATTAATTGAATAAAATTTAATGTAGTATGGAAAAGGATGGGAGATTAGCCAAACAGATATTTGAAGCAAAAATGAATAGTAACAGACATAGAGGCAGACCAAGAGGAAGATAGATGGATCAATGGTATAGAACAAGCATTAGAAAAAAGATGGTTTATGCTAGCTGGGGTAAAAAATCTAACAAGAAATAAGATAGAAAAAAAAAAAAATGGCCTCTATCAACTGAACAAGGGATGGGGAGAATGCATTAGAATTGTGGAATATTTTTAAAGTACAAAAGCCATGAATCCACATATACCAATAAGAAATTATAACACAAGGAAGATGCTGAGATGGAAGAATATTGAACTAGCCAGTCTAGGAAAGTTACAGAGCAGAGAAAAGTACTAAGCCCTAAAACAGATATAAAAAAGTTGATCTGTAATAATTCTATAAAAAAAAGGTTAAGCTGGCAAAGGCTGAGTACAAGAAATTTTTTTGCCAGGGAAGCAAAAAGTCTTGGGTAACCCCCTGCTGACATTGCCAATGGATGAACTTAATAGGTACTTCACAATATGAAATTAGCAATATTGAAATTATAGAAGGCTGTTCATTAAAAATGTTTAATGCCTAACAGCAATAAGGCTCCTGGATTTTATAGCAATATTTAAACAGAAATGGAATTCTGAAGGATAGAAAACACAGTTTTGTTAAGAGAAAATCATGCTTAAATAGCCTGGTTAGCTATTTTGACATAGTCACTCATGAGTTGGATGTGGGAAATAATTTCTACATTATTTATTTGGATTTTAGCAAAGCATCTGACTCAAACCTACATGTCAGTGACAGTCACAGGTTACTGCATAAGCTGGAACATGTTAGGATCTTAGGTAAAAGTCCAAGTTCAACTGCAGGGTGGCCACAGGGAAGGAAGCAGAGGGCTGTGATTAATGGTCACTCTTCAGATTGGACTAATGCTAGAAGGTTTTTTTTTGTTGTTGGCACATAGGCTTCTGTGGCCATAATGCACCTTCCAAGGTTTTTGCAGTACTCTGATCCAAGGCCGAGGCGGGAATCAAACCCGCGACCTTTGGGTTGCCAGGCAGGCACTTTACCCACCCGGCTAGTCCAGTTGGCAAATGTTAGAAGTGATGATGTACATATTATATCATCACTGTGAAATGCAAAATCTATTTTTCCATTTCTTTCTGTGCACTGCACGCTATCATTATGCTCATTTGTGTTTGCAAATGCCTGATTACATCATGTTTCTGACTGCTTTAAATTGAAAAATCACATATGTATTGTACACAAAGTAAATGTGTTACCTTTTTCAAATTTTATGATACATGGAAACACTTGAGTCTTCTGAAATTTCTTTTATGATACATGGAAACACTTGAGTCTTCTGAAATTTCACATTTTATTTCTTTGGCATCTTACTTCAAAAGACATTGTTAATTAGCTCTTCACTGCACAACTACTACTATTAAATTATTGCACATAACAGAGAACAACACTTTTATTGCACATTTATATTTTATAATGTAGGCCATCAGGTTATTGTGACATAGACCATCAGGGCACACTAGTTGTCAGGTCCTTCACAACATACCTGGAAGCTAATTCATTAATGAAAATAAGAAGAAATTTGTAGTTTAAAAAATACAATTTTAGCATACTTTTATTATTATTATTATTTTTATTATTTTAAATAAATAGGCATATTAAAACTGAGTTTTTGCAAAAAATATGGAAAAAAACTCTTTTTCACCAACTATATTATTACAACAGTGAGAGAAGGGTCAATGGAAATTTGGTCTGCTACACCACCCAATAGCCAGGAAACTATGGGGCCTCAAATTCTGGGGGGTGAAGTGGGTCAACTTGTGGTCTCACCAGATCTACATGACATTGAAATCTGCACTCTGCTGCTCCAACTTGCAATACATGCCCACAGTCCACAGAGCCCATGTGCTAAAAGTAAAGGCATTCCTTCATCTGTGCTCATCTAAGCATGATCACATAAATGTCTGGGACACGGTTGGTTGGCATTTGCCAGGAAGACACCTCCACAGTACCCCTCCTTGTACTCAAGGCGCCAGAGGTTACAGGATTTCAAGAGGTGACTCTGGACACTCAACTCGCTCAACATCGACATCAACCTGTGGTCTATTGACAAGGCATATTGCAATGAAATCTTGGCCTATATTTCTGTTTGTAAAGGACAATTGTGTAAGTGCCGGTCCTAGTTTACTGATGTCATTTTATGTTCTGCTCAACTTGTCTTTTTCATTTTAATTACTATTATGTGTTTTTTTTTTCTTTTTTTATATATCTTTATTTGTTCATTTACGTAACTTCGTAACTATTTATGTAACTACATTAAGAAGTTACATAAATTTGTTTATTTATGTAACTTCTTAATGTAGCTTAAATCTCTATCTCTGTATTTATTCACTGTATAGACAATGTATTGTAAGATTCCTCTGGCCTTCTGTGTAAGGAATCCATACGATTTAATAATAAAGAATCTTATTATTATTATATATTCAGAGAGTTCACAGCTATGAGATTAGGAAAGTGGTAATGATCAGCACCGAGCTGATCAATCAATAACCAATCTCCTTTCAAGATGATTTGGATAGGCTTCAAGGATGGTCAGAGAGGTGGCAATGTTTTAACACAGCAAAATGAAAATTCTTACACTTGGGAAAATAGAACCCAAAACAACTTATATGCTTGGTGGGAGGGTAAAATTTAAAAACAGTAGATGAAGAAAGGGATTTGGGAGTTATAATATGAGCAGACATGAAATGCTCTGAGCGGTGTAGACAGGTGGAAAAGAGGATTCACAGTATCCTGCTGATGATCTATCAAACATTTGCTTGTATAAACAGGGAAGTCACAAACTCACTATATAAGGTGAGTGCAAGAATACTATATACAAGTTACAGTCAAGTATGGCGACCATAGCTGAAAAAAAAAAAAGACATTTGCTTCTTGAAAGGGGGGTCCAAATATGGGCAACTCGCTTGGTGAGATTTACAGAAAGGCATCCACATGAGGAAAGATTTTGAATATGTACTTTACAGAACGTGGTAACCAAGCACCTTGTGGGGGGTGATAGACCTTTAGAGAAGGGATAATTCATTTTATTATCCCCTCTGAGAGGGGGACAATAAAATAAATAAAGGCAAAATTTTCATTGTTATAAATGATTCTAGAACTAGGGGCTATAAATTCCAATTATAAAAGTTTAAACTAGATTGTAGAAGTTTTCTTTTAGCCAGAGAGTTGTTAATTACTGGAATAGGTTACCTGTGTGGGTAGCTAAGGCTGACAGTGTGGAGAAATTTAATGTCAGATAGTTACATACGTGGGGAGGGAAGCACTCAGAAAGTTTATTTTCTTTTATTTATTTTATTTATTAGTTTTTTTATATTTTGGTTGGTATAGCAAAAGCCTATGGCTTCCTTGCACTTATGGCTAATAAAAAATATTGTCATTCTCTTACCTGAGAAGACCGTAATGATGATATCTGTTTCTGAAGAGAAATATTCTCATCTTCTAAATCATTATTATCGCTCAGGAGACGAGCTTCTCTTAATTTTAGTTCCTTCAGTTCAGATTTTAAATTCTTTTTTTCCCATTCATAAATTTCACACTGCTTAGATATTTCACAACTTTCTTGAAAATGCCTCTCCTTTTCGGCTTCAACTCTTGCTAGTTCCTGCCGGACCTAGAATATATAAATACAAGCCAATAAGTATGCGTTGCTTAATCATAATGCATAATATGTTTCTGATATATGGAAGAGAGAGGAATATATGGGAATAAAAGAACATATGGGAATTAAAAATATAAAATACGTCACTCTTAAAAATTATTCGTAATATTGTGAGTGAAAGCTGTCTACTTACTGAATGCAACCCTTGACTTACATAATCCACACAATATTATTTATGGCAGTCTTCCTCAAACTTACAACATCTCACCCACCACTAAACTTTTTTTATTTATCATATTTCACTAAACAATATGAATACAGCATGATACAGGCAAAATAAGCAAAAATATTTATTTATATAAACTCATCATTTTAAAATAAAGCTGTAATATCATTAATACTTTTTTTTTTTTTTTTTAAATACACTTATAGCAGTCCGACCTGCACTTATGCTGTTTCAGATCCACATCCAGTCTGGCATATTTAAAACCAAAAAAAACCACACACACACACATACGCACACGCACAATACAGTCTAAAACAACTGCAATATTAAATGTTTTATTTTTCATCCCTAAAAATGAATGATGAAAGGAAAGGTCAATGCCCAAGTAATGGGTATTATAAAAACACAGCACAAAGCCTATCATACTGAAGTGAAGTAATAACAGTGTTTTTGAAGTAATTATAATAGTTATAATGAGCACTATTACATATATATTCTGGTAGCTGATAATGTATGTTATTTGTATTCATATCAGTACAAATAATCTCACACAGCATAATCTCCTATTACAAGAAATAAAACAGCAGTACAGTTTTAGAAGGATTGAAGTTAGCTGTTTTCTTTGCACCATTGGATAATTACCTGGATATAGGCATTTAAAGAATTGGTGGATATTTGACAAGTTGAGGCTGTTACTTAAACTGAAAGTAGAATGAAATATGCTATCATCAGCAAAACTATAGCTTTAAAGTGACTTCCTCTGGCTTTCCAGTCAGAGGAAGAAAGTCATTAATATACAAGAGGAAAAGAGTGGCAGAAACAGCTGAAACTTGAGGAACATCAGCATTAGCAGAGAAGTTAGAAGACAGCAGCACTGTCAAAAACCATCACATGCAGTGAGCATTCAGAGAGAAAACTGGATACCTAATTGTGAAAAACAGTTAGCAATCTGTTTAGAAGACCTTTATGCCAAACATTATCAAAAGCTTTAGAAATGTCAAAAGTAACTACTTGAGTTTCCCAAATTTTTCCAATAAATTTGTCTGAAGATGAGTAACAAAAACCAATATATCACCAATGGACCTAAACTGACAAATCCATATTGGTGATCATTTAGCAGATGGAGGGTTTTGGGATAATTTAAGAGTTGGTGGTTGATTGATTGCTCCATTATTTTGAATAGATGCAATTGTAATGGGGTGACAGGTGGTGTGAGACTAGAGGTAAGTGCAATGGAGTAACAACTGGATGAAAGGGATGTCATTCTTTTTAGGAATTGGCTGGATATGAGCCAATTCCTAAAAAGGATATGAGCTGGTTCTGAGCCAAGCAGAAGCAAAAAACTAGTAGAATAAGTAAAAAGGTGACACAAAATAGGAGCAGGCTCAAGGAGCATGGGATTTGAGAACAAGTGGAGAAATGTCATCAAGACTTGCAGCTTTCTTGGCATCAAGGTTGTTCAGAATTCTTATAACATCCTTCTGTCAGAAGACTACAGAAGGAAACAAGTGGAGTGTATTGGGTATGATAGTAGGTGGTTTACCAAGATCACTAATACAAGAATTAGAAGAAAAATATAATGCTAGCATATCAGCTTTTATCTTTGGCTAAGGCGGCAACACAACCATCATGTCGTAACATAACATAGGTAGGAGTATAGACAAACAGAAGTTGCTGCCAATAATTTTGGCAAGATACCAAAATGCTCGACTACCATTTGGACAAGAAGCAAGTTTTCTATACTTACAAGGTTAAGATAGAAAACTTGTTCATAGTCAAGTTTGGATATTGATTAATAACAATTTTACAATTGTTGCAAGCTTATAGGCAGAAAACAATAATGCTGAAGATTTGGATCACAAGCTAATTGTGATTTGATTTTTTTAAATTTTTTTTATGAAAACTCCAAATATAAAAGGTATCAAAACCTATACTACTTAGTACTGTGAATGGGGGAGGGATGCCAAAAACTTTGCTCTGGAGACTACACATCGGTTTCACCACTTCAAGCCTCCAATAAGCAAAGTGGTGGTATTGCACAGATTGATGAGAGTCATCTACCACTTAGTGTTAGTAAGGATTGGTATTATATTACTATTATTAGTATTATGTTATATTAGTAATAGTACTGGTTAGGAGAAGTAGTACCATGCATTGGTTGGAGGAGATAGGGGGAATACCAGAAATGTTACTCTGGAGACCACTAACATGGGTTTTGACCACTTCAAGCCTCCAATAAGCAAAGTGGTGGTATTGCACCGGTTGATGAGCATGATCTACCACCTAAAATATGCTACATTCTTATCTTGGACAGCCTTAGCACATTTATTGGAAAACCAAGGTTTAGATAAAGGATCAGATTTTAGGGTGGAATGTAGAATAAAGATTTGATCCCCACAAGAATAATTTCACTGACGTAATTTGAGTAAATATTAGAATCAGAAGATTTAAAACAGTAATCCAACCAAGAAAAAGAAAAATATAAATCATGCAGATCATCCTATTTCACATTCCTGTAATGACCAAAGATATAGGGCTGAGAATGGCCATGGGAGAAAAGTTCCACTGGAGAAGAGACCATCACCAAGTTTGTCATCTGAGGAGGCTAGAGGACCACTAAAACTGATCATGTACCTTGAAGGGTTGCTGGTGAGAAAACGATCAAAGTGTTTGATTTGAATTGTCTGGTATTCTGGTAGGTAAATAAACAAGCTCTGTGAGGCTGTCACTCAACCAGATGGATCTGTGCAATTATAAAACTGAAGCCAGTTAGAGTTTTGGATGTTAAAATTACCAGAGAAAATTACCTTACTGTTAAAAAAGTTAGACTGGAGAAAGAAGAGTTTGAAAGAAAGGAGGTCAAAGAGTTTCATGTGATTAGTGAGGTTGGGAGAACAACAGAAGCAACAAATTAAATTAACAGGATAGGGTAGAGAACTTTTAAGTCAGAGAAGATCAAAAGGAAGAAATTCCAAATTAGGAAGTATTTGACAAGCAATATCAGAGCAGATGTATGCATAAGTATCATCTGTAAAGCAAAGAAATTATAGAGCGAATAAGGAAGTTGTTGGGAGGTTTAGGTTTTTTAGCAAATATGTTTGCTCTATTAGTTCAACTATTTCATGATGCATTCAGTACATAAAGTAAAAGTAGAGGGGAGACAGAGCATGTTATATGAATTAATGAAATTTTTGATTGGTATACACACAGCAAGAATATACCCAGCTCCTTGGCATAACATAAATGCTATAAGCCCTCCCACGTCCACACCACTCAAGGCTTCCTTCAGTCACTAGATGGACTATCTAGCAGCCGAACTGTGAAAACCACTTTAGAGTTGTACCCTTAATATGTAAGGAATACTGGATCTTTCCATGATGCCCATCATAACCTCAAAAGACATCATTCATACTGCATATTGGGGGTTGCTGGAGCTTTTCTTTGGAGACTAAACATGGGTTTCGATATTTCAAATCTCCAATAAGAAAAGCAAGTAGTGGTATCGCTCCAGATGAATAAGCATCATCTACCACATAGTATTGCCTGATGATATGGGGGGCATTTCCCTGTGTGGTGTGGATCCCTGCTTACTTTGGTTCACACATGGGTAGTCACCTCCAGTATACTAGGCAAAGTGTTTTGGACCCTGCACACACGAGGAGGGGGAGTATACTCAGATTACTAAGAGTCCCACCATCATGGTGCAAGCAGAGGATTTGGTTGCTACAGAATGACTGGTCCTCACTGAATTTCAGTCCATTTGAATGCAAGTTCCATCAGTGTTTTAGAATCCCAGGTAGCAAGCTCTAGCCTGTCATACCCAGAAGAATGTCTTCGGGGATTTATTTCAATTTGGTTCAAAAAAAAATTCTGTGAATATCACTACTGGATGATTAATTGTTTCTCCAAATACAATTATATTTAACTTAACTGCTTTCAAAAACTCAGAAGGAAATTTTCTATGAATTCTGTTTGGAGCTGGCAGTCTTTCAACTGTCATAAGGAAACACTTCGGAAATCACAATAGAAATTCAGCTGCTGGATTTTTCTGCAAGAGCCAAAACATACTATTACCAACAAAAATCACCTCAACAGTACAAATTGTTGTCGGGGTGATTTTCGTTGATCATGTTTGGCATAAAGGTTTGTTTTTTTGTTTGTTATTTGGTTTTTAGGAGCATTACCAACTAAGGCCATATTGCTCTGGGGATATGCGGTGGTCATTCCCTGACCTTTCCGCATCCCCCGTATCTGGTGGTCACGGGCTCGAACCCCGGTTTAATCAAGAAGCATATGCTATGCACTGCTGCTCCTGCCCACCTGGCTACAGAGATGCCTGGCATAAAGGTCTTCTAAATAAGCTTCCATCATATGGATTGTTGACTGTTTTCTGTTATTGGTTATCTAGTTTTCTCTCTGACTGCCCACTGTGGCAGGTGATAATAGATGGCTCCCTGTCTTCAAATTCTCCACTAGTGCAGGCATTCTCCAAGATTCAGTTCTTTTTCCCATTCTTTTCCGATTGTATATTAAAGACCTTCTTCCATTAATTGGAAATCCACAGTTTTGCTGATGATAGCACATTACATTCCACTTTCCAGTTTGAGAAACCATGCCCTGCACAAACAGCTTCAACTTCTTGTATATCCACTACCAATTCCTTAAATGCTGATCTACAGGTAATTCTCATATGGGTCAAAGATAACTTAGTTAATTTCAATTCTTCTAAAACTTAGTCATCTTATATCTCGCAAAAAGGATTCTTCTGCTCCTATGCTTATCTTCAATGATGCTTAGATTTCTAGACAAGATCACATATTTCTGTTAGGTTTTACCCTGACTTCTTATCTCTCTTGTTATATATAAGCACATCACAAATTTTGCTTTCTCTGAATTTAAAAAAATTGGGTTTTCTCTTTCATTCTCGATGTTACTTTTTTTTTTTTTTTTTTTTAAATAGTTACCCACTCTGCACAATCTCAAATCCATCTTACCATGGAATATTGTTCCCATATCTGGGGCAGTTCCTCATAACCTGTCTCAGCTTCTAGACTCCATTCAAAAGAGGGAAGTTAGTGAACCATCTCTTACAAAATCTCTCTACTCTCTGTCTTACAGATGTCTGTTTCTGTTGCATGCGTGTTTGTTTAGGGGCTTTATGGTGCAATAACAACTGAGGCTATTATGTGCCAAGTTATCCATGAGAGTTACCTGTATATATAAAAAAAGAATGGTAATCATTTAATTCTGTTTTAAACTTAGCTAGGCTCACTGCCTCAACCACACTGGGATGCAACTAATTCCAGTGCATGTTCAACAACCAACTGCCCATAGGTGAACTTCATGAGATCCTGTCTTCTGTTAGTCCCCAAGGTTTTATACTTGTTTCCCCTGGTTCATGCATCTCCCATGGAGAGAACAGACCTTCCTCATTCATTTTATTCAATCTCTTCAAATGCCTCACACACCTTAATTAGATCATCCCTAAGATATTTAGTTGTCAAACTTTGCAGTGCACAACTTCTAAGTTGCTCATATGTGCAACACACTTTGCAGTCTTCACCAATCTGGTCACCCTTCTCTAAACCCACTCTAAAAGTTCTGTGTCTTTTTTTAGGTATGGTCTCCAGACCTAAATACAATATTCCAAATGAGGTCTAACCACCTAAAGTTCTGTCAAATTTCCTGGAATTCTAAAGAATGGAAAATCATTCAAGTAACCTGCATAAAGAAATCATGGCATAACTGATGGAAATTTTGGCTTACACTATTAAAAGAATAAAGGCTGAAACACAGCAAAAGAAATTGTTTTCAATGTCTGGGAAAAAGTAGCCATAGAGTGTCTACTTCTTCACAGTCACACAGTGGGTTGCCTCCACTCTACTGTAGAGAATCCATGAATTAACATTATCATTGATATAGTAACCTTCCACACTTTAAAAGCTGTAATGTAAGTGAGCACTGTAGACTCTTCTAGATGAGGCTTGTCCCAAGTACAGTTAAGTATGTCTTTAAATAAGACGTCTTCACCAGTGTTATCCATCAAGAAATAAACTATTCAAACACTTTATACAGGATGATAAATAATTTTAAAAACTAGAATCACAGTACAAACCCTTTATTGGGTTCTTTTTCACATGCAATGCATAATGAGTCAGAACAAGGATTACAAATTAGCCTTTCTCTAACTGCTGACAAGTCATATGAGGCATCTCCAATCTAATATCCTCATCACCTCTCTCCCCCTGAAACCGTGCTCCATTATTATTGTTGAATAGGTTTTTCAACAATACATTCTAAGCAAAAACAATATATTAACTTGATTTAATTGATCAGAAATTTGACTCACACTACTCCTATGAGTTAATCTCTAAAAAAAGTGAGAAATTTTTGTAGTTAAGAAATTTTTTCAGTTAAATAATTTTTATCTAGATTTTTTTAGTTCAAGTTATACACTGATTAGGTATACCTATCTAACAGTGAGTAGTTTCTGCCCTTCTTTAGCCCCCTGAACAGCCTGGCACGGGCTCAACAAATCAACATGAGCAAGCATGCCACAGGAATGCTGGTCATGACTCAATCACTTCAGGCCAGGTACATTCCTTCATGATTGTAGTGTATTCACCTGTGAATGGGTTCTTCCAACAGGATGCACTATATTACAAAGTCAGACTGGTACAGAACTGGTTCCTGTTACATGAAAATAAATTCAGGTTACTGCAATAGCCTCCACACTTGTTAGATCACAATCCAATTAAGCACCTGTGGAATGAGGTGGTACTAGCTCCTCAGAGTAAAGATCTAGAACAATTCAATGATCCACAATACAACCAAAAAACGGTGTCCAGCAAAAGAGTATTTTAAATCTAGTTCAATATCAAAAAATAACATACACACAAAAATAATTATTTACCTGTTTTAACTCCCTTTCTAATTCTTGCAATGTTGAAGTAAAGGATGCTTCCTTGCTAGCTGTCTCAAGTAGAAGACTCTCCTCTTGCTCAATGCCACTTGTGGCAGTAACTTTTTGGTTAGTTTGATATTTTGCTAATGCCTATAAAAAAAGAAAAGATTTATTAAAAAACCCATCAGAAATAAAAAAAAAAAAAAAAAGAAGCAAATGTATATATAAATAGTGCAGATTTTTAAGAGGTCATTTTTATTATCCGGAAGTGCTGTCACATATTCATATTAAATATTAAGTGTGAACCAGTGCAACTCCAATTGAAATATGAAAATAATCTGTTTTCTCATAGAGTATTTCTTTTTTCTTTTTTGTCCAGCAGATAACCTTAGCCAATAATAAAAAGCCATTCAGAAAGTTTTACTTGATCATACATAAAAGCCGCACGTTTGATGGTGAGTTATTGAAGTTCATCTCTCTCTCTCCTTTTTTTTTTTTTTTTTTTTTTTTTTTTGTACAAATACATGTTATTAATATAAGTGGTTATCAAGGTTAGTGCTCAACATTTTAAAAATGGCCTTGGATCTGTTTGCCACTTGAAATACATCTTGGCTAAAAGCAGCAGGAAATAGCAGTTCCAAAATAACATAATTATCTTCAAACATGGCCTTTATATTCACACAATTTCATTCAATTTGTTTAACTGCTTAGCATTAAAATTATTTCTGCATTATCATTTCACTTGTTATTCAGTAAAGCAGTACAGCTGTCAAATTTTTAAATGTATAATTTATTTCTACAGAGTTCTTATATAAAGTATCATAAAACCCAATTGACTATATGACTTCAATACAGTCATTTCAAATTTCTTTTGGTACTTTTTTTTTTTTTTAAACATCCAACACTAAAATTCAATTGTATAAAACATGAGCTTTGGTACAAACAAGAAATAAAATTTCAAATTAATGGTACCTTAATTCTCATTCTAATATAATAAAGAATAAATCTTACATTATATATATAAAAAAAAAAAAAAATAGAAGGTATTTTGCAGTAATGGATTAAAGGTGTTTTTGAAGTTCATTATATGGGATTTAACTCATTGGGTGCATTTTTTAGTATTGGTAATGGCCAAAAGATGCAACGAATCTAGGCTTTTGCTCAGCACACACAAAAAAACCTTGTTCTATCAATTCTTGTCATACTCCTTCCCAATGGCAAAGGGTATACTAATCCAACCTACACCCTGCATCTTAGATTTCATTAGACCATCAACTTCAACCATTTAGAGAGGTAGGCAACACATTAACCACAAACTTCCTAAGATAAAGTCTATTAGATTTCCACAAAAAATTGTATTTATTCTCCCAGGTTTCAGCTTGCCATGTAGATGTGAAAATTCCCTTGTCATTTAATTTATCCCCCCCAATGCCTTATATACTTCAATTAGATCTCCCAACGAGATACATAGCTTTTCAAACTCTGTCACATCTTTGTAATTTCCCTTCTCAAAAACCCTTTCAAGGAAGCTCAACATCTTTCTTTAGATGCAGCCTACAGACCTAAACACAAAATTCCAAATGCCACTGCATCATTGACTTGTATAATGGGACTATAATCTCCTTTTCACTAGGTGCAAAAGTAAAAAGTATGGCTGCTGTCGCCAAGTGGTCAGCTCAAGAGTGCATAAGTAGATATGCTTTTAGTAACCGGGGTTCAAGCCCGTGATTGCTAAACACTGTGCTGTTTCTTCTGTTTTCTCTATCTTGTGAACTCCTCTTACCTTGAGATCATCCCAGAGTATAAAATTACAATAAATCACCCTTTAGATCATTTTGCATCTCACCGGGCATCCCGAGATTCTCAGGACAGTGCCAGAATTAACTACCTGTACAAAAAAATTATTTGTCCCAGGAATGTCTCATTTTTAAAACATATCTCATTTTTAAAACATATCCCAGGTGACAAGAACAGCAAATCATCAGGTACTACTTTCTTTCCAGATCAATATTCTGCACATTACACTAAAAGACATTTCTTAGCTAGAGCCTTAGACTACGAAGGAGTTTACTGACATATTGGTTAGTGCAATCACACCATTTTTATATATTTAGTATTTTAAATAAAAATGATGCGATTGCACTAACCCATATGTCTGCCCATTATCTTGCTGACCATTTTTCTTTCTCTCAAAATGGTAAACTATGACAAATTCACTTGCCACTACTATGACTGCATTAGGGTAAACATCACTGGTATAACTAGGGTATGGGAAATGTGGACTCTTTCACAGACGCTGAATAAAGTTAAAGAAAACTCAGAACAAATTAATTCATTTTTATTTTAAAAACAACTACTTTTTTAAAATCAAAATCAAATACCATAAAAGTCTAGTTTTTATATGAAAGCTACAGACTTTTGATAATAATTTAATAGCTTTTGATAATAATTTAAGAGCCTACTAGCTGACTAATACTGGCCAAGCCATCGAGGACCACCAGTCTTGTCGAAGCAGCAGCCAAAGTGGTATGTTGAAGCTGGGCCCCCCTCAACCACCAGGTTCCCCCTTTCCAAGTTTCCATGGGTCACAGCGCACGGCATACACACACCGGATTCCTATGGTGTTAGCCTGGAACCTAGGCTGTAGGCGTTAGATCCCAGTGATGCTAATCTGGAGGGTCAGCATCAATACCTCACAAAACCTTATGGCTGTAGAGCAAACCATTTAAATACCAACATGCAATTCTGAGAACTTTTCGAATGTACTATGGGTGTGTGTGTGTGTGTGCTCACAATGCAATTTGCATGCCGTGCAGGCTGCAAAATCCAGAATTCAACAGGGAAACCCAATCCCTTTACCCAAGGTCGGCTAACTACAACCCCCAACCGTTGAGAACTTGAGCAATTCTTCCAGTCCTACAATAGGAATAGAACTCAGATCTCTCCAAACAAGCCAAATATGGAAGATGCGGAAAGGTCAGGGAATGACCACCGCATATCCCGGAGCAATATGGCCTTAATTGCTAATGCTCCTAAAAACCAAACAACAACAACAACAACAACAACAACATCTCCAAACAAGTGGTGAAACCACTATACTCACATGGAGAACAACAAAATACATAAAACAACTGCTATTCAACATGAGCCAATTCAGACTTACTGCAGATAAACAGTTTAATCATAAATTATGCCTGTCTATATGAGTCACTGAACATGTGACAAGTCATCATCACTATGACAAAGCAATTTCATGATAAAAAGTCAGTCTCTGTACTTTTTTGATCACACTCCTCACATTTTGTGTGCCAATTTTTATGGAATTTTAACACATGTAATACATCTGTGCAAGTGCACATCCATGGGTTAACACTGGTTGGCATCAATTTCCTCCCTGAAATAATTTTGACAGATTTATAAAACTCAGATATGTGCTTAAAAAGTTCTCATCACCCTCAATTTTCAAATATCATAGGTTAATGACCAAAAACCAAGACCTGTCATTAGAGCTTTATTTCCTACATTCCCATTTAGACTTTTTTCTTGAAAACTTGGAAGCAGTCTCCAATGAACAAGGGGAAAGGTTTCACCAAGGTATTTCTCAAATGGAAAAAAGATACCAGGAAAAATGGAGTCCAAATATGTTGGCAGATTACTGTTGGAATCTCGTACAGGAGACACCAATGGCACAATTATAAAAAGCAAAAACTACAAAATAAGTGTTTTGTTATCAGATAAACATTTTTGTATATATAATAAGGTTAACAGACCCATTGTTCAATATTTAGTACTGTATGTAACATTTTCTTAAAACATATGAAATCTTTTTTTACTAGAAACTTAGTTTTTGACTTTAATCCCTTCTCCCTTAAAATCAGTGGGTGTTACAGCAATACAGTTGCTATATATTTGAATTCAGTAACATCAAATCTACAAGAATCGCTCCTCAGAGGGAGCGAAAAAAAAACTTTTTTTTACTGACCAGTGTAAGCTGTGTAATACAGGCTGAAAAACCAGAATAACTCACAATGCACATAGAACCATAATCCATCTGTTTCAGATCACATAATTACAGCCCTGAATGGAGAGACTTGTTTTTTTTTTTTTTTTAAGAATTAGATCTCCAGTCTCAGTGGATTTGAACCCAGCCCTCTCTAGACAAGTGATAAGCAGGGTTCCTTCTAAGATGCATGCCAGCATGGTCATGCAGTGATGATACAAGTGCTGCACACTAAATTTTCTAAATTTTTGAACGTACGCTACATTTGAAGTGCAACTGAACCTGCACTTGGGTCCCAGCATGGCAGGGATTCCTAAATAAAGGTGTCTCATATTTCTATTACACGAATACAAACTATGCTTTATATGTTAGAAACTATATGCAGAAAATCTTGAATCTTGGAAAGACTACAAACAATTCAAATAAATTTGGGGGGGGGAAGTGTACCTGCTATCCCTCAGTAATAAGAGATCGCATTGTCTTACTGTCATTAAAGGATGTATGGGAGGTGTATAAGGATTATTTTCTGATTGTTCACTCTGTAGTTTTTAAATTTTGTTATAACTGTCAAGAATGGTTCTGATAAAGCTAACTTTACATATGTAAAATCTGTTTAATCTCTTACTAAATTGTCTATTCTCCAATTCAAGTGTAAAATCATTAATTATTATTATTAATGATTATAATCATTAATTATTTTTGTATGACAACCACTGCATAACAGCATAAAGCACACACACAAAGCAATACTTATCATCATAGAGAGAACTATGATGATAAGATGAGAAGATATATATAAACAAATAAATATGATGCTTGATATAACAGGTGTCAGATGACAACTTTAATACCTTCACTATAAGCAAAAGCCTTTATAGCTATAAAATTTTACCATTTTTTTCCCAGTTTTTTTTTTTTTTTTGACATAAATACACTTTACTTAGTAAATAAATACTTTATTTACTAATGTTTTATGAGTATACAGACTAAAAGACAAAGTATTAAAGGTCATATTCTACTAATACATAATGCTGTTATGGACTTACATTTTACACATACATTCTGAAATAGTCATGTAATTTAGTTTACCAAAACTGATGACAGCATTTTTTCAGTACATAATTCTTAACAGTGGTCAGATGCAATAAATAAATGTGTTCACTATCACTCTGACATTCTAATTGTGCCACGACCTTGTTAATGTTTTCAAGCACTTTGTTAATCTCTAGTTTTTTCTTTATACGAGTCATCGCTATGTCACAGGCATTCTGTTTATTGATTGTCTTCCACCGTTCACAGAGGCTGCAATTTCTTCCTCACCCATTAATGTGCAACCGGGGCTTCCACATCCACCTGAATCCAAGCAGCTACCAAGTACGATTACAAGTAGCCTTTGCTTCTTATTCTGAAAATACTGCTAAGTCAAGTTTATTAATAGTGATCGTGTCTTTTCCAATACATTTTTTCCAGGGTTTTCAACTGCTGTTTAGCTTAATTTCTCCCACACTAATCCAATACTGTATGAAACGTCTTTTAACATTAATGTTTTCAGAAATTCTAGAACTTGAATTTCTGAGTTAACAACACCAACAAATAGCTCACCATGATAGTAGGCTTTGAAGGCTCGAATAATTCCCCAATCCATGGACTGCATTAGGTGTGTTCCTTAGCAGAAACGCAAATCTGTACTTGACACCGTGTGATTTCAGGACATCAGCTGAAGAATGAGCTGGGCAGGGATCCAACAGTAACAGAAGAACCTTTTCTTCAGGTTTTCTGGAAAGCAAGGGGCGTCTCACCAATGATACAAACTCATTTTCAAACCATGAAGCAAAAACATTACATCATCTAAACATTGAAGCTATTTTTTATAAATCACAGGTAAAAATTTCATGTTGATGTGCCTATGGACTTTGACTTTTATTGATGCACAAAGGTTTTAGCTTGTGATTTCCAGTCTTGTTTGTGCACAGCAACACAGTAATTTTCTCTTTGTTAGTTTTCATGCCTGCTTTGTTGGGTGCCTTTTTAATATCCAGTGACTTATTGGGAAGAAGCTTATAGCACTATACTATATACATCGCATACACTTTACATCGCAGTTGTATAACTGTTCATCTGGGGATTCACCATCTTGAATCACATTATGCAGAAATATCACCAAATGCTATAATATCACCAAATGCTGACTGGCCTACAAGACTAACCTAGGATATCCCATCATGAGCCTTTAATTTCCAAAACCACCCAATTGAGAGCTTTAAATACATCATCATCTCCACCAAGTAACTTATGAAATTTAAGTGCATGTGAAATTTAAAATTACCCCATTTATCGGAACTCCTTCACTACATTTCTGTAGGAACCACTTCTATAAGCTTCTATAATCTTCTATTGGTCCAAATCACTGTTTTCACAGTTTAGTTTTCTTTCATTCTTTCGAGGTCTACTTCATCTTCTATGGAGCCTACAAATGAATGCAATTTTTCTTCCTCTTTCATCCAACCTTCCTTCTGGAATTCCACACGGGCAAAATATACTGCATTTTGTTTCACCACTTTTAATTCTTTTGATAATCTTTAACTTTTCTTCAACTGCATATTTTTTTTTTCTTTTGGTGGTCATTACTTTAGTCCTATTGATTTACTGATTTTGCTGTATATTTATTTTTGATGTCCTAGAATGTACTGTGTTTTGAGAAAACTAAATGAAAACCAAACTGTTCAGTCTATCAGAGCCAAAGTGTAGTCATGATTTCTTCATAAATCATTTGTTAATTCATGTATATTTTTGTCCAGTTTAGCCCTTAGCAGTTTTTGCTATCACAAGTATAACTTCTAGTCAAAGAAAAGATGTCATGTGCTGTTGTTTACAAAAATTGACTTTGTTTTATGCCTTCATGTGGGAGCACCCTTTGTATGAATTATGCCTAAAAATAAGCGAGAAATAATTAAAGACTGTTCACTTTTCATACCAGTCTTTATCTTAACGCTACCAGTCGACAGCTATGAATAATTCATTTTTTATACTCAAAACAAACACTCAGTGATCACTGAATTATGACCATCCCGTCTGTAACAGACTATGCTGCATAGATCACAGTATAAAAAGCCAAACATCTTCCTATGCTAGAGCAGTGGTAATTTGCATCTGGTCGTGCAAGTCAAAGTGATAAAGTAGCAGTTATGGGATATAGTAAAAATATCAGAGTTTCAAGAGGATATGATTGTGGGAGCTTGTGCATTGGGTGCTTCCATATTGGAAATGGCATGTCTTGTTGGTTGCTCAGAGCCCACTGTGGTTAAGGTGTACAAAGAATGATGTCAAACAGGTTAAACCATCTTGAACTGACAGAACTGTAAAGGATTACAGAAAATGGATGTTTGTGGTGAGCAAAGTGGGCAGCACACGTCATACAGATTCAATGGTCACTGTGTGACAGTTGATATCACAGTACAACATGGAAAATGCAAGAACAATATCACAAATGATGCACTGCACACTCAGACATATGGAGTTCCATAGCAGACAACCCAAGAGACACCCTCTCCTCACCACTGATCATTGTGAACGACAAATGCTGAGGTGTCAACAACACATTCGTTTGACACTGGAGAACTGGAAATGAGTGTGCTGGTTGGACGAGACCAAATCCTTGGTGCAACTTGCCGACAGAGGCCTTCATGTGTGGCACAAGCAACACGAGTCCACGGACCCATTGTGCATGGTGCCAACCATCCAGCAAGGTAATAGTGGTTGCTTATTTTGGAGCATGTTTTGCTAGGCCCCTGATCCATTTGGATCTATATTTCACTGGTGAGGTCTACCACCAGCTCTTAAGAGATCACGTGTACTCTGCCACGTTGCATTTTTTCTGGGACAGAAACAGGATCTTCCAAAGGTGATAGTGTGCCGTGTCATCAGGCCTGCACTGTGCACGAGTAGTTCAAGAAACACAGTGAAGATATCACACATTTTGATTAACCTTCAAATGCACCCAACCTCAATGCAACTGAACACCTGTAGGATGTTTTGTAATGAGAAGTGAGGCATATGGACACACAACCATCATCTATTCCAAAACTGCAGAAAGCCTTGCAAGCAGCATTGCTGCACATCCCTACAGACATCTTTAGACATCTAGTGGAGTCAGTGCCTAGGTGAATAGCAGTTGTTATCCATGCGAACAATGGCCCAACATGGTATTAGGTATAATTCAATGATCACTCAGTGTATGTTTTTAAATATTGCAACTCCTGGTGTACTAACTGGTGTACTCTACGGCATTCCTGCAATAGTACTAATGGAATTCAGTCACAAATAGACAAAATCTCATTCCACATTTCAAACAGAATTCACAGTCCACACACAGACAATCTTCTTTTTCAATTATGAAAATTGCAACATCTTCGAAAGTTATTTACAACAAAAATCATTGTTGTGTGAGTAGGAGCACCTACGTATAAAATATACCAAAACTGAAATTAAGCCTGTTATTTTATTTTATGATCAAACTACTTTAATTCCAACACAGTTAATGATAAAGGCTAAAAAAGGAAACACAACAATTAAGAAATAACTGTCAGACATCAAGGGGCAAAAAAAAAAATACTACTTCTGGGTATAATCAACATCATCTTCAAAGAAGAAAAGTTTTCATCAATTTGGAAAACATACACTATTGAAGTCCACCAAAATGGCAAACACTCCTTGCAAAGCACTTTAAACCAATTTCAAAATCAGCAGTGGCCACCTGTGATTTCAAGTGATAGTGTCAAAATAAAAAAATTAAAAAAATTTCTATAGAATTATAATTAAACTACTACTTCTTTTCCCATTAAGCATGCTGCTTGTTGGGTTAAGATAGATTATCCTTTCATCCTCCAGTCTACACTTTATGTAGACTGGAGGATGAAAGGTGGACTACACTTTGTCTCATTCCTTTCCTTGAACCTATCTGGCTAGGGTAGTCCTACCAGGAGCATAAGCTCCTGCCAGTATAGCTCTGGGGATCACTGGGGTACTCAAGCCTCCTAACTATGATATGGTGGTAGTCTAGGAGGAGTTGCAAATA
This sequence comes from Mastigoproctus giganteus, assembly GCF_048544385.1. Lineage (NCBI taxonomy): Eukaryota > Metazoa > Arthropoda > Arachnida > Uropygi > Thelyphonidae > Mastigoproctus > Mastigoproctus giganteus. Next base: position 229,314,191 of record NC_143577.1, read on the forward strand.
AAAATTGGAGCCAGCCTTGCTCTAGTCTCATATTTTAAGTCAACATCTAAAAGTCATATGCCACTCTAAAACTGAGTCTCCAGGTGTAGATATAACAAATAACCCACTTGTGCACATAGTGATGCTTTGGAACTCTTCTCTACATTCATTTGAAGGATAAATGAATATGTCGAGGAGTTCCAAAGCATTGCTATGTGCACAAGTGGGTTATTTGTTATATCTACACCAGGACAGCCAGTTTAGTGGCATATGAATTTTTTAGATTCTAGTAACATTCTAGTAATCCTAGTAACATTTAATCAATTATAGCACTGGCAGTTATAAATAAATAGAAATCAGTAATAAAAAAAATAAATATATATAAATCAACAATAAAAACAAAAATACAAAAAAGTTTTTTACTTTGATTTTTCCACTGTTATTTTGGCATGGTTCAATGGCACTTTACAGCCACTACTGATCATAATCATCCTCCCTATGGATAAGATCCTCGTGACATTTAAAAAATAATAAGAAATAACAGTTAGGTATTTCAACCTCTGACACATCCTAGCACTTCTGAAGATACCACAATTCTATAAATTCTGTAAAACCTAGGCAGGTTAACACAAAGGATCTAAAACAGGATGTTCTGCTCAGTAACTTACTCACAGCCATTATAATCCTAGTAACTCAAAGTTAACAACCAAGATTTGGAATAAAAATTTGGCTCAAGAAATCATTATAACATTGACAACTAGCTCATACTGCTGCCTATGACTACCTTCAAAACTGCCAACCCAGCTAACACAGTTTAGTTTACTTCTTAAGCCAGCAGTGGTGGTGGCACTTCCAATTGTAGCAAATGAAGTGGCAGGTAAATTGACAGGTGACAAACTTTGTTTTAAATTTAAAAGATTTTGGTTTTCTGAATCCTTCATCCTTTCTTAATGTGTTGTTATCCTTATTATATGTAACTTTCTAATTTTTAATAAAAAATTAAATATTTAAGAAATGCTGTTTTTTATGCCTTTTATTAAAAAAAAAATCAAAAAAATAATTCCAAAGAAAATTTAAAAAACATATTTTAGACATAAAATATAAACATGAATTTATTAATCTCTTCCATTTTGAAGGTTAAAAGACCTTTACGCTCTCAAAATTTTGCATCACATATATTTCCGATTATTACGCATACAGTAGGGTTTGTTTGTTTGTTTGATTGGGGATTTTTTTAGCGCCTCAGCATCTATGGCCATAGTGCGCCATGTACAGTAGGGCGTTGATAATCCAAACTAATTGGGACCGGGGATAGTTCGGACTTTGATTTGTTCGGATTTTCGAAATTATCAAAAATACTGTTCTGGAGACAAAAAAAAAAAAAAAAAAAAAAAAAAAAAAAGGTTTAGTAAATTTAGAAATAAAATCACTAAGTTTTACTTACATATTTTTATTCATAGGTAACAAAACAAGTGGAACTTTCAACCACAATAACACATATGTATAGGCTTTAACGAAAATAATTACTTATTTTTTGCTGCATCATTTTCAAACTTCATTTCTTTGCGCTCGCTCTCTCTCTCTCTCTCTCTCTCTCTCTCTCTCTCTCTCTCTCTCTCTCTCTCACTCTTTTCAGCAATAGTAGTTTTGAGTTGGACAGCATTCAGTTTGTTGCTCGTTCTAACAATCGCAGTCTCTAGCATGGCGAATGCCTCAGCACACGCAGTCCAGTGTTGATGTCATTTTCTTTGTTGTCGTCTTCCTCCATATCATTTTCAGGAGCTCCAGTTTCTTTTACATTCACAATTTTGTTTTCATTTAAAATAGGAAACCCTGTAGCATCGATATTATTTTCCATCCACACCCTTGCATCACCTTCATCACAATCTTCAAACCCAGGGATTGACTAAAACAATGATCATCTCATTCAGTATTTGTCCTTCACCTGCAGTTCAGTTCTGCTCATCTGCTATGGTTTCTTCTGCAATAGGCCACAGTTTTTTCCAGGCATTTTTAAATTCTGCTCAGTGAGCGATTCCCACGGGTCAACTAACATGTAGCAGCTATCCTTGAGACTGAGCTTTTTCGAAAAAGCTTCATTGCTTTCTGCTAAAAGTAAACTACACAAGACTTGTTTTTTGTAGATTCTCTTCAACTTCTCGATGACTCCCTGGTCAGTTGGAGGAATGCGGTAACATCTGATGGAAGAAACACGACCTCGAATCTATCGTCTACTTTGTTTAATGTTTCCACTGAAGGATGTGATGGTGCATTGTCTACGATAATGCAAGACCTTGACCACTTTGCCTTCTTGTTCACGATACGTCTTGACATTAAGAATAAAATTGTTGGTAAACCACGTCAGATTACAAATTGTGTTGAATAACAGATTACAAGTGTTACGTTTAGTTAGTACTGTATGTATATTAATTAAGCTATATATATGTAAGCATAAATTTATTTTTATTTTGCTGACCTGTGGATAATATTCTTCTGATTTTCGCATATCATTTAATTTTGTTAATTGGTAAGGTAATAAAAGTGTAAGTTTGTGCTTTATATCTTCATTTTTATATCCTGTGGATAATATTCCTCCGATTTTTGCTTATTAGAATTACCATTTAATAGAATCAAAATTAAATTTGCAAACTGTGATTGCAATAACTGGCACTTACTCTAATTATTTGATGGCACCAGCATAAAAAAATAAATGCTGGCTCATTCGGATTGCTGGTGTTTTGAATTATTGATGTTCGGATTTTTGACACTCTACTATATGTTTAAAAAAATTAAATATATATATATATATATATATATTAGATACCTCCACTTTTACATAAGGGTTGTGTTCGCCGGAACACTATGTAAGTCAGAATATCCATAAGGGCTTATGCAGCTCTCGCAACTATGCACACTGAATTTGATTGAAGCAAAAAAGAAACGTTTGATGAACATGTAAATAGAATTATTCATTCAATATTTTTTTTATCTCATGCACAGGAAAAATTTCAAAAGTGTACAAAATTACAAAAGTGTGCAATTACAAAAATTTTACTTTAACGTTGTGGAAACAGTGTGATGCTTGAACCTATTAATCCATCCATTGCTTACCATGAACTTGGCTTGGATTTTGCCATACTTATCTTTTATATCTTCATAAATACTTCTTGCTTTTTCTTGAATGGCCATTGGACTCAGGAGCACTTGCTTCTGAATCTGATTTTCCATCCATATTATTAATAGCATTTCCATCTTCGATATAGCACCTGAATGCTGTTTTGTGATCACTGTTGATCTTCAATGCGTTGATCTTTTAACATGTTCTTTTACACGCACACTCTCCCTTAAAATAGTATTCACTGCTGAAGCAGCAAGACCTAATTCCATGCAATAGATGACAAACTTTGTCCTGCTTCGTACTTCTTAATCATTTTCATCTTCATTTCTAAATCAATTTTGTTTCGTTTCCTAGCACTGCCACCACTTGCACTTTCCGTTGGTCACTTTCCCTTCATCATTATAATACAGATTATTATAGAGATGAATAGGAATTAAGAGATGATTCTGAAAATTTATGTTTTTTATATGATTGAAGATTTCAGTGAAGGGGAAACACATTTCACAATAATAGCGTAAAAACCCACACAATTCCAGTTATCGGTATTATCGTAAATGCAATAAGATCGAGTTTACTACCTGTTTATAACAGATTTCACCAACAGAAATGCCCAATAAAATGGAAAATACAAATTGTTTTTATTGTTTTATGGTCTTGACCTCCAGAAATGTGCTTTAGAAAAATATCACAAAGGCATTCAATATTGATTCTTATAACAGTGATAACAATGACAGTGTAGTGCATTTTCTGGCCAGACCGTGTAGCCTGTCCTCTCAGCCAATAGTAGTGTTTGTAAAGGTGTTGGGCATGGTCTGTTTTTGCATCCTTTAGTTAAGTGATTTTTGTGTTGTGCTTATTTGACATAAATTTTTATAAAACTAATACAATTTCCATTTCTGCTTAGTTATATAGCGAAAATTTCAACTTCTGAGGCCTTGGAAAGAATTATTAAAAAAAAAAAACTACCACAATGTGTTATTGGGTTTAATTATGATACTTTCACAATACCTCCATTTATTCCTATAGGATGCAAAATACATTTCTATATTTTTTTTTCAGTTCGCACCGGCTGGCAAAAATTTACGTAAAGTCGAATATACGTAAGTCGAGTATTACGTAAGTTGGGGAGTACCTGTACTATTATTCACTTCCATTTTCAAAATTTTTCAGAACTTATTTCAAATTTGGTGTAAGTCAGAGTATGCAAAATTTAAATTTCACATGTTGCCCTCCACAGAACAGCAGCCATCTTGAGAGACTATCGAGTTTCATGCTCTTGTCTTTATTATATGAAAACAATAAAAATCTTTCAAAAGCAACTAGGGTAAAGCCAGATATTTATTAAATTAGTAGGAGAATAAAAACAAGTAACATGAAAGTATAAACAAATAATTTGAAACTTTGTGGTGGGTCACCTGAGAGATTTTGTACTCTATTACTTTGTAAAAACCAGAAAATAATCCTTCGGGGATAGCTGCAGTAAAAATTTATCTATATTTAGGAAGGCATAGTATGGGTTAGCTTATTCTGCATGCTGCGGAATTACAAACTCTTTTCTGAATACAGAAGTGGACATCTTGGCAGATCCATGGGGAGAAAAGGCAAGAATCTAGGACACTGATAAATGTTTGGCAGGAGCACTGGAGAATATATGATAAAGGATGGATTACCCAAAATTTTATTCTGGATTTAAAACATGCAGCATCAGTACAACCTAAATGGTTTGCACTGAACTTACAGGCTATATTCTTGTTAACTGGTCATGGTTTTAGTACAAAGTTGTATGACTCAGAAATCACTGAAAGAAATAGCTGCCATTTTGGTGGAATGGAGTCATGGGAACATATTATGTACACATGTGAGGAAAATAACAATCTAAGGATTGAACTGTTATCTCATGTGAGTGATCTCTGAGTTATGGTAGAAGACTGTGAAATAATTCTAATAGAAATGCATGATAACTTCTCGGTTTTCCAAGACTTTGCAACTGCTGTATTTGATAGACAAAGGACACTTCTGCATCTGGAAACCTGGGATTGGTAGTGCAGTATAGTGTGGTGCATGAGCAAGAATTCTGTGAACTTGGTTTGCTGGAGTCAAGAGTTCATGTAACGGAATCACAATCAAATCCTTATTTTTTATGGCAGGAGTAGGTCTACTAATTGAGAAAATTGGGGGTCCCTCATGGTGGAATATGACACTGCGGTTGATCAGGCTGTTGTGATGTTTTGGAAATTCAGCTGTGAATGTAGGTATGGAAGATGTGTGCAGTATTTCAGTTACAAAGCTAGCTTACATAATTCATAGTTTTCATATGAAAGATTACACCATGTAATAGAACATAATGAATGAATTAATTTCATTGGGAGTGGGCAAGAATGTGATATTCTGTTCCTGTTCTGCTCTGTCCTAGGCAGCTACTTGTGGTGCAGGCTTTTCTCAGTAGAGTACCTGGTTCCTACAGACTTTGGGTTGGTTGGTTGTTGTTGGATTTTTTTGGTGCAAAGGTAACTTTGCCCATATTGTGCCTCAGGCTTTGGGATGTAGATTCTTGAATAACTCCTTGACATCGTGAGGATTTTCTTATTCATCATTATTTGATTGTGGTTTGGTATGGTTTACCACAGCCACCCTAACTGACAATGCTGTGGACTTTGAAATGGGCTAACAATTATCTATAACTTTGACTTTGAACTGTCTTCTATATGTATCTATTTTTGTATTGATTTAATGTGCCATTTTAGAGGGTCTTCCCACCCTGCAATTGGGCAAACACAGAGGAGGGAGTACTTATCAAAATTATCTGTATATTAGACAGCAGTGTTACCAAAATTTGGCAGGACCACCTAATACAATAAATAATAAAATAAATATATTTAGGAATGTAGAAAAAGTTTCAGACTTTTAATCATTAATAACAGTTAATGAGGGATTGTTATTTTCAAGGGTCACCTGTCGGATGATCCCTACCACCACCACTGGGTTAAAACACTGACCATTATTATGCCTCTAAATGCAAAACATCTATTCCTATCATAGTGAAGTACAAAGATCTAGAGGTAATCTCTCACACCAAGCTTAACTTTAATTACAGAGTTAAATAATAATTAGTTCACACTTATTTATCAAGGGATCCTGTGCAGCATGGAAATCTGTGTCTTGGCATGATTATAACTGTTGCATCAGTGATGCTGGCAATGGTGTTTTGATGTAGAGGAGATTACTCTGAAAGGAATGGGTATCATTAGCTTATGTGTATCTTCTTTTTTTTACAACATCAAAATTTACATGTTTTTCCAGGGATACTCAATTGATGGTAAAGGAATAACACACTGTTTTAGATCTTTTGTGTTAATCTGCCTAAGTTTTATATTGTAAACCAACTGGTTCCAGAAGTCAGTATTATAGAGGAAAATGATGCAAGAAAACAAGCTTATACAACAACAGCAAAAAAAAAGGCATTTTCTATATTATCTGACCATGCTCCCTATACAATTTGTCTACTTATTCCTTGAATTTATTCAAACTACCCACTTCTATAACACCAGATGGAAGCTTATTCCAATAATCAACTAACTGCAGTTGGCCATTTATGTTATAGAATTGTGGTACGTCCAGAAGTGCTGGGATGCAGAAGGTGTGCAATTCTTACTGTGAGTTTTTGTTTTGCCTATTATAATATATTAACCCACCTTACACTGTTAGTCTATGGCCTTCTGGCCATGGAAAAATCGTATAATATCATTCAATTTCTCTTGTACAGTAAATGTATTTATTTATTTATTTATTTCCCACGATGAAACTCTGTATGCCTTTGTGTATTAGATGTTGAAATGGGAAAAAGTGGTGTATCAACTACCCTAGCAATGCATAATAGCTTCACGTTATACTTGCAGAAAAGAGGCTCAACTATGGTAGCACTACTGATTAATAAATAATCAGTCTCAAACAACTTGGACTTAATTAGTGGAAAGATTCAGATTATATATCAGAGCAAGCGTTGTGATATATAACCTGAAGCTGTGTGGCAATGAGCACAGACTACATTTGTTGGCAAATGATTACTATTAACATATACTATTAACAGCAGAATAGCTGGTGGTAGTATATTTGGTCAGAAATAAATTTTGTTTGGCCATTTTTACATTTGGTAACATGCATGATGAAGGTTATTTGGCCATTTTGCCAATGTGTATATTTCAGAGTGGGTTATAGGCCTACTGAATCTGATGAGTACAACAAATAACTGTACAAAGAAATAGTATGGGCCAGTAAATCAGATTGTCTTATATGGGGGATTATAACTTCCTAGATATAGACTGGAACTTGTGGGGTTGGTGACTCGCACACTAGCAAGATTTTTGTGGATTTATTGGATGACTATTTTCTACAGCAGCATGTACAAGAAAGCAACCAGAGAGAGTAATACTCGTGATCTGATTATCAGCAGTGGTTATTCATACATTAAGAATCTGCACATAAAGGAATCACTAGGTGGCAGTGATCACAGTGTACTGATGTTGGATTTACTCAAGGATATAACTACCATCAGGGGTAAAGGAAAGAGTTTTTGCTTTCATAAAGGTGACTGTGGTGGTCTCAGACAGTTTTTAAATTCTATGCAGTGGGACCAACCGTTCATGTTACCAACAGCAAATTCTAAATGGGAAGCATTCAAGGAATTAATCTTGGAGGCTACTAGGCTTTTCATGCCAACTAAGAAACACCATTCAAGGTTTAAACCTAAATGGATGTCAGATGAACTAACGAGACTCATGGTAGAGAAGAAAAATGAATGGGATGCATATAAATTATCAGGAGACATAGATGTCCATGGTAGATATAAAATAGATCTGTAATTAAGCCACAAAGGAGGTTAGGCAAGCAAAGGTAGATTATGAGAAATCTCTGGCAAAGGATTCAAAGAAAAACAGCAAAGACTTCTTCACTTATATCAACTCTAGAAGGAAGGGGATGAATAAGATTTGTCCACTTCATATCAATGGTTTGACTATTGATGATCCTGATCAGATAGCTGAAAAACTGACTGAGTATTTTGCATCTACATTCACGTGAGGAATTCTGTTGGGAAATGGAGGCCAGAAGCTTATCATTCTAACAGAAAGTTAAATGATTTTGGAATAACTGAGAGCAAAGTGGAGGAGAAATTATTGAAGTTAAACATGAGAAAAGCACCTGGGGGTGGATGGAATCTATCCAGTTATATTAAAGGAGGCAGCAAAGGAAGTAAGCTGGCCCTTAGCCATAATTATGAAGGCACCCTTGGACTCAGGGGACTGAAGTTGTGCAAATGTAGCCCCAATTAACAAAGGGGGATCTAAGGGTGACACGAGTAATTACAGACCTGTCAGTTTAACTTCTGTTCCAGGGAAAATAATGGAATCACTGCTTAAAGAAGTGCTGCAAGATCATCAAGACAAGACTGCTGTTATAGATCAGACACAGCAAGGGTTTGTTAAGGGGAAGTCTTGTCTGACCAATCTGATCGGATATTATGATGTGGTCACAAAGGAACTGGATGCAAAAAATTATTTTGATATCATATACTTGGATTTTAAGAATGCTTTGATACTGTTGCACATGGAAGACTGCTGAACAAATTGGAGCAGTGTGGCATTGGAGGCAAATTGCTGCTATGGATAAAGGGATGGTTGAGTGGGAGAAGACAGAGAGTAGTAATCAATGGACACTGCTGATTGTGGGCTAATGTTATTAGTGGAGTCCCTCAGGGTTCAGTGTTGGGTCCATCGTTGTTTTATGTATTTATAAATGATATTGATGATGGTATATCAAACTTAATGTCAAAGTTTGCAGACGATACGAAGGTTGGCAGGGTTGTTAAGGACACTAATGACAGTACGCTACTGCAACAGGATCTAGAAAAGTTGAGCAGATGGGGTGAGAGGTGGCAACTGAAGTTTAACATTGACAAGTGCAAAGTACTGCATATGGGTAGCAGTAACCCCAGAGTAACATACCAACTGTGGGGTACTACACTCGGGTAGCAGAGAATGAAAAAGACCTGGGGGTAATTGACTAATTGTTTAGTAAGGCACGAAGGTTTCTGAACAGTGCAGACAGGTTGCAAGTGTGCATCATGGGGTCTTGTCAATGATATATAGGAATTTTGTTAGCAGGAATAAGGAGCTGATTATCCCCTTATATAAGGCAATGGTCAGGCCACACTTTGAGTACTGTATACATGTCTGGAGGTTTCATTTTAGGAAAAATGTAGAGCTGCAATAACAAGTACAGAGAAAGGCAATGAAATTGGTGAGTGGAACAAAGGGTTGCTCTTACCAAGAAAGTCTTGAGTTCTATAAACTGCAGCATCTGGAGACTAGGCACCTGCAAGGTGATCTGATTGAGGTGTATAAGGCCTTGAATGGTTTGTGCAGACTCAGTGCTGATGGGATTCTTCCTCTTGCTCAGTTTCTGCACCTGAGAGAGCATAAATTGAAATTGAGGAAAGACAGTTGTAGAACAGATGTGCAGAAATTTGCCTTTAACCAGCAGGTGGTTGATTACTGGAACAAATTTCCATCTGCCATTGTGGAAGTTGACAGCTTAAATAAATTCAAGGCTGAACTAGAGAAACTTTTAGAGTGAATGGATGAGTAAAATGGGAAGAATTTTTTTTTTTTTTTTTTGGCTGATGCTGTATAAGCTTGCTTTCTTGATCATATGCCTCTGCTAATTCTAATTGTAATTTATATTTGACAAATTCCATTGCTCTAAAATACTAAAAATTAACTCCCTTCTCATCCATTAAGGATCCCTGGTATACAAAATGCAAACCTGATCTTATAAAAGAGTATCAAAAGGTATATATAAAACTAACAATTCTCTCTACATCCAAGCACCATTGCCAGCATCACCAAAGCTCTGATGTTCGAATGCAAAAAAATCATTTTGGAAGATTCTGTCACAGCTCTTTGAAGATTTAGAATGTCTGCATATTATTATTAATATGCAGACATTCTAAATATTCAAAGCATATGTAGCAATGGCTTTTGTAACTCATCTGAACCATAAAACAGAAAAAGAAATTCAATAGGGACAAATTACTTTTAAAAAAAACTTTCTTGTTTATACTCTGTCACAACCACCAGGTCAGTGGAGTTTACAATAAATCATCAGTACAACCATTAATCATATTTAGTAGTCACGGGCTTGAACCCCGGTCTGCTCAAAGAGCGCGTGCTATTGCACTCTCGCTCCTGACCACTCAGCTATGTCAGGCCTGTACTGGCATTGATAAGGAAATGTGCTGGATGCACTGTGATAAGAATTTCTGTGCAATTTTCCAAAATAAACTGGGTGTTTTATACTTGTATTAAAAAAAAAAATTTTTTTTTTTCAGTCATGGAACTTTTGAATTTGATTTATAATTTGGTTTGACTTGTTTAAGGTTAACATTCCAAGTCCGGGCAAAAAGCAAATTCAAAGTTACCTAAAAATAAGTCTACCGTTTATTTTTTTTAAAGTTTACAATAACATAACATAGATGAGCAGTTACTGGTATATAAGAAAACTCCAGAATCAGAAATAATGAAAATAAAATGAGTTCAGATGATGAGGCACATGATAATTAACTGTATTATGCCTTCACAAATTTGATACAGACCTTGAATGTTATACAGAAGTGACTTATGTATCAATTGAAGATTTAGCAACTGTATTGTGAGATGGGCATTTTTTTTTAGCAGTAGTACAAAAATCTAAATAAATAAACAGTGGGCTTGATTTTGACTGAAGCAAATTTTGTTCTCTAAAACAATCTTACCTCACATTATATTTCCCAAAAATTACAAACTGTAGAAATTCAAACCTAATACCAAAACATGCCTTTTGTCTTCTCAATGCATGATACTACAGGTTCTAATACCTTTTGTATTTGAGATTTGCATTAAAAAAAAAAAAAAAAAAAAATGTACACCTGTTTTTCAGTATAACCATAATGTAAATAATGTATTTTTTTATTAACTTATTATTTAAATTAATTTCTTAATTCAAATAGCAAGGCGCTTTTTTTTTAAGTATCATTTATCTTCATTATAACAGACTTGTACTGTACAATATTTAGAAAAGTTATATTATGTATAACCATATAGTAAAGTTACCACATCAGTACATGCAAGGAAACAAAGACATAATTACACAGTTAAAATAAAGTAAATGCAATTCTTAATATGTTTAATTCCAAAAAAAAAGGGCCATTAGATTCATTCATATTAAATATATTAAAATATTTTTCTGGAATAATGATACTATACAAGGCATCATGCATGAACAGCTCTGAACAGGTTTCAGGAACTTCCAGCTTTTTTCACGGTCAATTCAAATACCACAACAATTTCCATTTAAAAAATTTATTATTAAATTAAAAGTTACAGTTAGGGTAGTACCCCTATTTCACTCCATTTATCAACTGCCTGAAATTGCAATGAACACCATAAACTTCTAATGTCATACTGGATATGCATATCCTAGCGAACTTGTGTGGGCGGCTTTACTCGTCACTTGTCTGCAACATTTCTCTGGGCAGCATAATGTGCCTTATGAAAAATGCAAATAACAATAGAAGCCTGTTTTATTAATTCATGGAATTCGTACTATTCATGGCGAAAGATATTAACATGAAATACTTCCCTGTTACATTTCTAATCGCGCACGCCTGTGTTTGCTGCCTGCCAAAACAACTGTGTAGCATTTAGTTAACCACTAATAATAAAATAAAATAAAATAAAAATATGATAGGCGCAGTGGAGGTAAATTTTTGGAGATGACATTTTTAATATCCAAAACTGACATTCTGCACACTACTTATAATTAAAAAAAAAAAAAAAAAAGCCCCATATAAGAAAACAATCTGCGTAAACGGATGCTGTGTATCATTAGCGTCACAGACTAGCGCTTCTCTAAAAATGAAATATAACCATAAAACGCAAACAAAAAACAGAAAGCGAAATTGAAAATGTAACTGAAATCGAAACACATTTCGAATATATGAAATAAAGATGAACTAAATAATAGAAACTGAAGTTAATATGCAACTAATATCAAAATGCTCTTCAAATTCACGTTGCATAGACATAACCATCGTTACATTCGGGTAATATATACACTCACCTCTCTTAGCAGATCCAAATCGTGTTTAGTTGAATCATAAAGTAATTCAAGTTCTTCACATTTCAGTTGCAGTGATTCTTTCTCATCTAATAAAACTAATCCATACTGAGCTGACTGAATTTTTTCATGACTGGTTTGAGCAAGCTCACAATTCAATCGTTCAATTTCACGTTTTAGCAGTTCTCTTTCAGATTTAAGCGAATCTAGACTCTCTTCCCTGTTTTCCATTTTGAATATTAACTTGAGAGAAGTATAATTAAAACACAGATGCTGTGTGACAAAACAGCACACCAAATGCAAGATGAATATTAAATACACCACATTCCGGCTTCATGTTTAAAGGCGTGTAAATTCGTATTACGGGTCCATGTTTGTATGTACAACCTCGTACACGTAGCATTTTGTCATTAAAGAATTTTAAAAATCAAGGCGCCCTCTAAATGAAGAAATGAACCGATGGTTAGCAAGTTTTCTCAGATCAGTTGATTGATTATTACAGTTGTTTTAAAATTTACAGCGAACCAATTAAGTACAAGAGGCATCACCACCATAGTGTGTTTGTAGATTATATGTATTCTGCGTTCAGTTGCCCCATTTCTCTCAATAAAATGTCGGAGTTTTCTACGGGAAAGATTGTGAAACTTTCTTCCAACACGGATAAATTCAGCCATGTTGCGAAAAATTTTAAAACCCATAAAAGTTTCTATTATCAATATAAAGATTCAAATTATTTTATTAGTCACCCAGAATTTCTTCTATATATCCATTTATGTAATGAATCTTTAAATTGCACGTATTATCTGGTCTATTTGCTTGTTTTGGTGAGGGGAATCTTGCTATCTATGCCCGAGACAGACTAACTCAGCCGCGGAGTGAAAAAAGCCCATTAAAGTTCCTCGCATCATCGACGGTATTCGAACCCGGCCTTTTACACCCAGTGGTGGGGAGGACAGTGAGAACACCACTGTGCTACCTACAGAAAAAATAATAATAATAAACTTTTATAATCCTAATCAGTCCTAAAGTAGGAGAGCAGTTTACGGCTTCATTGTAACTCTTAGCTGAGCTTTTATTTTTTTTTAACAGTAGTAGGGCCAATATTTTTAACTTTTCTTTTTTTTTTTTTGACAGTAGTAGGGCCAATATTTTTAACTTGGTGGTCCGATGCCTACAGATGGTACATAAACAAAATAAAACTGAAAAAGCTAAATATTTGCAACATAACAGGCTGCGTACAATAACTGAAAGTGTCAAAACAAATATTTTTTATGCGCAAACATCTTTGGCAGCACCTAATAAAAGCCAGTGGTGTATATCCTATTAATCCCAAAGCACTGCAGAGCTCGTCGAAACTAGTGCCATGAACATATGACTAGGAGCCCTGACAAATGGGGTACTGTTCTGTTCTCTGATGAATTCCGTTTTAACCTACAAAAAGAGTCTACATTATTTCATCTGGAGATAAAGAGGAATAAAGTGTAAAGTGTGTTTAGGGTCAAGCGGCACCAGTGGTTTCCCCCATCTCCGCGTAGTTTACATTGTGGGTGAACCAGTTGACTGGAAAAGCCAGAGATTCAAAAGTGTATGGACTTTGTATATATTTGATGCCTTGTACCGTTGTTCATCTGGTCATTTAGCCGCCAGACCCCTACTGAGGCCCGACGTTGTCCCACTTTAGCCCCGTGGAGGCAGACCAGGTACTCACTAGTATATAGTTCACTCTGGCAGGTCCTGCCACCTAATTTCCTAAGATTTCAGTGGTTAGGACCTTAAAAAAAAAAAAAATTGCGTACGCGTCGCGGGGAGCGCTAGAAGTCCAAAATGTTGGGCAAAATTAATTTAGACTGGTGATTTTAGATTGTGTGGGGCGTGTTCACGTTGCTATCAGATAGAGCGGGGTGAAGGCTGAAGACTGGGGGGCAAATAGACAGAAATATGGAGCCGAAAGGGAAGGCAACTCCAGTTTACAGTGGGGCATGCCCATGCCCCACCAGAGGGAAGAAACAGGGTGGCAGGGTGGGGAGGGGACAGTTTACTGTCCCCTCCCCACCTGCCAGGAAGAGGTGAGACAGTGAGCCAGACAAGAGAGCTGGCTCAGGTTGCCAATGTGGCCTGTGTGCATGGGTGGGAGCAAACCAGACCGCAGGGTCAGGTCCGCACCATCCAGAAAAACTTGAGGCCCAGCAGAGGCGATCCAATGTTGGTTTGGCTGAACAGGTTGTGCAAAATGTCACAGTTGGGAGTCATTCATGGGACTGTTGTCCCGTCCGGTAGTCAATGTTCTGGGAAGTGGAGTTTTCTCACTTCTCATAAGAGTTCCAGTTTTGTCTTGCATGAAGGATCAAGCAGTCAAACCTGACATCTGGTTGGGGGGTCTCTGAGAAGCTTTGTTTGACACATCTATTCGAAGTTTGCAGGCAGAGGAATGGTCAAGCGTCTAGCATACAGGTTCTGGGCAAACTTTGTGAACGCTATATATGAGGCTTCATCTTCCAGTAAGTAGTGTTCCCGGTTTTTGGGATTAAGGCGCACTTGGATGATTAATTCAACACGAAGATCTTCATAAAATTCGCAGTCATACATCTGGTGTCCCCAGGTCTCCACAGAGCCACATGCACACATTGGGTTGTTTTCGAGTCCGAGAAGGTGTAATTTGTGGCGGATCGCTCCATGTCCTGTTAGGAGATACGTGCTGTACAATCCAGGGCAAAGCCATACCGGATACTGTGGGTATATTTGTTGTAGATCGGGGAGGAACCTCCGCGTGACTTCCCCTTTTGTGGAGGTCGTCCAGCGCTGCTGCCATATCGATCGCAAATAGATCTGGAGTCTTTTCTTCTCCACTGTCCGATTTGCAGTTGGGTCTGTGGTGTGATCCTGGAAGGTAGTTGGATTTCCGCGTCTAAGCTGCTGTAACATGCCTAGGCGAATCACTTCAAGATCAAGAGGGAGGGTCCCAGTGAGTACTTGGAGTGCATGAGTATGTACAGTGCGGCACGCTCTGGTGAGGGTTAATAAAATCGGTCGGTGAATGATGTTGAGTAGCCGACGATTTACCGCCGTAGAGGCCTTATGGTGCCAGACGCCAGAAGCATATGCAATCGCAGGGGTGATGGCTGCTTTGTAAAGTATTGCAAGGGTTCTTCTTTTCAGCCCCCAGTCGCGGCGGGTAATCCTAGCAAGCATGGCAGCATAGTTTTTCATTTTCTTCTGGATGTATTTTAAGTGGGGTGTAAATGATAAATTTCGGTTCAGGATCACTCCTAGGTACTTGAGTTCTGTGGCCAACTTGATCGTTCTGTTGTGGATTTTTATTTGCGGTGGTCTGGTAGGAGTTAGATATCCCTTTAGTAGGATAGATTGGGTTTTGGTGGCAGAGATATTAAGGTGATGAGTTTCGGTCCACTTTCTTAGTGTAGAAAGTGCTGAGTTGGCAAGCGTTTCCAGTTGTGCTCTTGAATCAGCAAAGAGGATTAGGGAGAGGTCATCTGCGTATGTGGTACCATTTCTCCAACATCGGGAAAGGGACACGTGGTGGAAACGGTGTTCTCGTGTGGAACGAAATAATGATCAACGGTCGCACCCCTCTTCATGTTTTAATAGGGGTACCGTAACTGCGCGTACCGAGAACAGATCCTCGAACCCTATGTGTGACTTTTTAAGAGTACGGTTGGCCAGATTTTCTTTTCATGCTTTACAATGCCTCTCCACATAGAGCTCAAGTAGTGGAGGAATGCCTTGAAACTGAAGACACCCAACGATATCGGTGGCTAACACGATCATTAGACTTACCTCAAAAAAATATAGTACGCCCTTAGTCGTTGCATTGCACGCCGACAGCCGACCGAGGATTAGGGATTATCAAAGAGGATTATGCAAAGAGGATTAGGGAGAGGTCATCTGCGTATGTGGTACCATTTCTCCAACATCGGAGAAAGGGACACGTGGTGGAAACGGTGTTCTCGTGTGGAACGAAATAATGATCAACGGTCGCACCCCTCTTCATGTTTTAATAGGGGTACCGTAACTGCGCGTACCGAGAACAGATCCTCGAACCCTATGTGTGACTTTTTAAGAGTACGGTTGGCCAGATTTTCTTTTCATGCTTTACAATGCCTCTCCACATAGAGCTCAAGTAGTGGAGGAATGCCTTGAAACTGAAGACACCCAACGATATCGGTGGCTAACACGATCATTAGACTTACCTCAAAAAAATATAGTACGCCCTTAGTCGTTGCATTGCACGCCGACAGCCGACCGAGGATTAGGGATTATCAAAGAGGATTATGCAAAGAGGATTAGGGAGAGGTCATCTGCGTATGTGGTACCATTTCTCCAACATCGGAGAAAGGGACACGTGGTGGAAACGGTGTTCTCGTGTGGAACGAAATAATGATCAACGGTCGCACCCCTCTTCATGTTTTAATAGGGGTACCGTAACTGCGCGTACCGAGAACAGATCCTCGAACCCTATGTGTGACTTTTTAAGAGTACGGTTGGCCAGATTTTCTTTTCATGCTTTACAATGCCTCTCCACATAGAGCTCAAGTAGTGGAGGAATGCCTTGAAACTGAAGACACCCAACGACATCGGTGGCTAACACGATCATTAGACTTACCTCAAAAAAATATAGTACGCCCTTAGTCGTTGCATTGCACGCCGACAGCCGACTCCTCGGTCACTTGTTGAGCTAAAGTCTGCGCTAGTGGAAGAATGGATTAACTATTATTATTATTATTATTATTGCTGCTCTTATATTATTTCTCCCTGATTGGGGGTTCCACCTCGTGACGGGTATTGCTACCAAGTGTTTTTTTGTCTGATGTTACTGTTGGTCGAGGAACTCTCTGACAATCCTTATTATTATTTTTATCATTATTAGCCACATAGTGCAAGGAAGCCTGGGGCTTATGCTGCACACCGGACAAAAAAAAATTTCCGAGTCACCCTGAGAGAGAGAGAGAGAGAGAGAGAGACAGGGAGAGAAGAAAAGAATCAACAAGAAAGAGAAGAATGATGATATCTAGCTCAGGACCCTGGGTGTGCCAAGCCCATACTCACCAAATGTGAGCCCCTGGGGCTAAAAAAATATATCAAGGTCACCCGAAATGTTAATTCAATAAGACACAATACAAACCTATGTGTATTGTGTCTGTAAATTGCGTGTGTTCTGTAGTCGATTTGTCTGCTTTGCTGGACGAAAAAAAAACAAGTTTTTCCGGGGAGAAATCTTGCAATTTATGCTTGAAGCCAACTAACTCAGCCAAGGAATGAAAAAATCCATAAAAGTCCTGCGCGTCATCGACGGGATTCAAACTCCTGCCTTTTCCACCCGGTGTGGAGAGGACGATACCACTGTACTACACACGCAGACAAAGAACAATGGGATATGTTGCCTCAGAATCTTGTAGACACCTTTATATTGAGCTTGGTTCACTGCAATCAGGCCTATTTAGCCTTTGAAGGTGGACTGTGCTGATGTCGTGTGTCCATATTTTCGAGCATCTTGTATCGACTTTTGTAATGTGACCTTTTTTGATAATTCTTATTGAACCCCTATAAATGTACCTTATACCTGTCCGAAGTTTCTCGCTATCAAATTTACCAAAATTTGTCCTGCCTCATCTCAAGCTGTACGATTTATCATTAGTATTAGTAGAGGCATACAATGCAAGAAAGCAAGCTTATACATCTGGCTAAAGCCAGCATCAGCCAAAAAAAAAATATATATATTCTCATTTTACCCATCCATTCTCTCCAAATGTTTATCTAGTTCTGCCTTGGATTTATTTAAGATGTCAACTTCCACGACAGATGGAACTTTGTTCCAGCAATCAACCACCCGCTGGCTAAAGCCAATTGTTTGCACATCTATTCTACACATGCAATGTAGCACAGTAGACACTCATGCACCCAAAAACATTAACCCCAGGGGCTCACATCTGGCGAGTATGGGCGTGGACACCCAGGATCCTGAACTGGATATCATCATTCTTCTCTTCTTGGTGATTCCTTTCTACTTATGATTTTCTCTCTCTTTCTCTCAGGGTAATTCAGAATTTTTTTTGGCTGGTGCAAAAAAAAAAAAAAAAAAATTATAATATTAAGGTGCCCTGTAAATGATTACATCTACCCATATTTATTTTGTCTGTAAATTGTTTGTGTTCTCTGGTCGATTTGCCTGTTTGCTGGACGAAAAAACAGTTTCTGGGGGGAGGGGGGGGAGAACCTTGCTATCTACGCCTAAGACCGACTAACACTAACTCAGCCAAGGAGTGAAAAAAGCCCATTAAAGTTCTTTGAGTCATCAACGGGATTCGAACCCGGGCCTTTTCCACCCGGTGTGGGGAGGACGGTAACGATACCACTATACTACCCGCACAGAATTTTGGCTGGTGCAACATAAGCCTCAGCCTTCCTTGCACCATATGGCTAACGATAATAATAATAATAACTAGGGGGCTCTGCCCCCTGCCCGCTTTACTCGCCAACCCTCGCGCATGCTTTTCTATGTAATATGTAGAGGTATGATGGAGTAAGTCAAATCTTTTCTATGTAAAAGACACATCTGTCGAAACGCACTGATCGATATCTAATCTAATATATAAAAGAAAATAGAAAGTGTAAGAAAAAACTATAAAAGGTAAAATTATGTGAATGTTGAATGAATGAAAGTTATTATTATTTGCATGTTCTATCTTAGCCTCTTTGCTGGACAGACTGATGGCTATGCAGGACCTCAAGGGCCTCATGGTCCTCCAAGCTGTAGCTTTTCCTAGCTGGCATGGTGTGGGATGCTGACACTGGCCATTAGGGTAACCCCCAGGCTAGTGTGGGAAAGAGTTGCAAAAAGCATGCTCCACCATAGGAATCTCTTTCCCTATGTTCTTTTACTCCTATCACCTGGGGTGGTTGAGTGCCCTTCCTCCACCCTGGGTGGCCCCTACACCCTTTTGTATGGTGGCTTATCCCACCAACCACTTTCAACTCCCATCCCTCTGTACCAGGATGGACGTCCTGTACCAGGGGTTCCCTTACTGTCTCTCCTTTCAAATCAGGCGAGTGCTTAAACTACTGACCCCTCCTCTGTTCTCTGCCCCTTTTATCCCACCCTCTTCCTATCTCCTTTCCAATAAAAAAAAATTTTTTTTTTTTTTTTTGGGCTCTCCTTGGATGCCTAGGCTACAACAGGATTCACCCTGCCAGAGCTTTCCTCTTACTCACCTTCTATGTTCTGGCCCACCTTCCCGGGCTATAGATATAGAGTTTCACAAAATTTCATACTTGGCTCGTTTAGAAAGGTGTCAAACCATTCAAAAGTTCATTAAAATGTCACTAATAGAAATCTGGCAATTATTATTTCTTTGTTCGTCCGTCCGCATGTAATAACCCAAGTCTTACTGGATGGATTTTTATGAAATTTTATATTTGGCACTTTCAGAACGGTGTTTCTAGCATTTTCAAATTGTAATAAAATTGTACCAATAGAAAACCGGCAATTATTATTTATTTTTTAGATACATATCACATACAATAGGTTATTACAGTATTTTGTAGCTGAAACACTGCACTGACTGGAGGGATGAATGGCCAATATGGCAAGTGTGCGGATGTTTTGTTATAAATCATGAATTACCACTATTTGCTAATGTGTCTGAAATGTTTCCGTACGTTAACTAACTTGTTAGTTTATTCCTCTGTTTGTTGAATTAAATTCATTTTGATGGAACAAGAGCATAGCCTGGCTCTGATTTTATCAAACTTAGCTCTGCTGATCCTCCATGCCATACTCCAGCATCATCTAGACAAGACTGCAGCAATAATTCAGACACAGCATGGGTCTGTTAAGGGAAAGTCTTGTCTGACAAATTTGATTGGATATTGTGATGTGGTTACAAAGGAACTGGATGCAAAAAATAATTTTGATATCATATACTTGGATTTCAGGAAAGCTTTTGACACTGTTGCGGATGGAAGACTACTGTACAAATTGGAGCAGAATAGTATTAAGGGTAAGATGCTACAATGGACAAAAGGATGGTTGAGTGGGAACAGACAGACGGTGAAAATCAATGGGCGCTGCTCTTCGTGGACTAATGTTATTAGTGGAGTCCCACAGTGTTCGGTGTTGAGTCCACTGTTGTTTTGTATATTTATCAATGATATTGATGAAGTATATCAGGCTTAGCGTCGAAGTTTGCAGATGATACAAAGATTGGCAGGGTTGTTAATGACAGTAATGGCAGTGTGCTACTGCAACAGGATCTAAAAAATTTGGGAAGGTGGGCTGAGAAGTGGCAACTGAAGTTTAACATTGACAAATGCAAAGTACTGCATATGGGTAGAAGTAACCCCAGAGGAAGGTACCAACTGTGTGGTACTACACTTAGGGGGCTAGAAAATGAAAAAGACCTGGGAGTAATTGTTCAGTCAGATATGAAGTTCTCTGAGCACTGCAGATGGGCTGGGAGAGCAGGTCATAGAGTTTTGTCAATGATATATAGGAATTTTGCTAGCAGAGACATGGTGATTATCCCTTTGTATAAGGCAATGGTCAGGCCACACCTTGGGTACTTGTGTACAGGTCTGGAGGACTCATTTTGGGAAGTATGTATAGCTAGAATGAGTAAGAGAAGGGCAACAAGATTGGTGAGGGGAATCAAGGGATCCTCTTACCAAGAGAGGCTTAAGTTCTGCAAATTGCAGCGGCTGGAGACTAGTCACCTGCGAGGTGATCTGATTGCGGTATATAAGGCCTTGAATGGGTTGAGCACGCTGAATTCTGATGGGATTCTTCCACTTGTTCAGATTACTAACATAAGAGGGCATAAATTCAAATTGAGGAAAGACAGCTGTAGAATAGATATGCGGAAATTTGCCTTTAGCCAGCGGGCGGTTAATTGCTGGAACAAACTTCCATCTGTCGTTGTGGAAGTTGATATAAATTTAAGGAGGAACTGGACATATATTTCGAGGGAATGGTTGTGTGAATTTTTTTTTTTTTTTTGGTTGATGCTACATAAGCTCATACGCTTGCTTTCTTGCAGCACATGATACGATTACTATTACTATTACTTATTTCATCACCACTGGTTTTAATTATTTTAATTTCCTTGCATATAAATTTGGTCACTAACCGTACCTAGCGTGTTCTCGCATTTTCGAAACAGAGGAAAGTACAATAGTGTGTTTTAAATTAATAATGAATATTACTATGGTCACGCAGCTACTTGTAACCCAAAGCTGTTCTTCCAGAAACGCATGTCACCGTGTATCCTGGTATAAAGAATTGAAAAATTGGATGAATCATCACGTTCTGAATGTATTTTGACATTATATTCAGTACGTGACTTGAGAGGTACCCACTGATGTTGAAATAAAATGATGTTAATAATAATTGAGGAATCGTGCTACATTATCCGAACATCAAATAGACCCACTTAGTAATACCGTTCTGTTGGCGTCAAAGGGTCAGAGAACGGTTTTACACGTATTTTGTTGCACCAACAGTGAAATTTGGTGGAGATAAGTTGGTATCTGCCTGCTCTACGTGGTTTTGACTGTCCACTGGTTATTATCGATGAAACTGTGAATGCAGCTATCTATCGTTACATTAAACTGAACAATTCTGCCGTGCCTGCACCATGATAACTGTAGAAGGATCATATTTGAATCAGCATGTCACAGGGCATAGTAAAAAAAAACAGCAGTTTGAAGAGAATAATGTGGCGAACCTACCATTTTCAGTCCAGAGCCTAGATCAGAATCCAATTGGACACCTTTGAGGATTCTGGTCACACCAATTGAGATCCAGAAAACGAGACTACCTTTAGTATTAGTAGTGACAAGTAATTCAAGAAAGTAAAATCACGTCGTCATGAATCCAAGGACTGAGTAAAGTGTGGAGATAAAATTTTGTTTTAAAGCCAGAAAAAGTGCAACTGAAACAGTTGCAGTGATGAGTGCAGCTTATAGACATGAAGCATTATCGCTGTCCACATTTTTTGGCTGGTATGAGGCCCTTCCGTGAAGGGTGGGAAGATGTTCAGGACAATGCTCAGAGCGGTCACCCATCTCAGTCTCGTACGGACTTGACCATCGAAAAAGTTCGTCAGCTGTTAATGGAAGATCGTCACCTGTCCCTCCGAATGATCGCAGAACAGCTTCACATCAACAACGATGTTGTCGAAGATTTGAAAAAAAAAAAAAAACAAGGAAAGTGTGCTTGCACTTCGTACAGCATGCGTTGACGGCGAAACAGTTACTGTATGTCTAGATTTTATTGAGATAGCAAACAGTGATCCAGACTTTCGTAAAAAAAGTCATAACCATTAATGAATCCTGGTGCTTTGCGTACGAACCCGAGAAAATTCACCAAAACAAAAGAAACTCCGGTTCCAAAAGCTCCAAACCACTTTTTTGATTGGCAAGGAGTTGGGCACAAAGAATTTGAACCGGAAGGACAGTCAACTCAAAATTTTACAGAGGAGTGATGGGCAGACTGTTGAAAAGAATTCGGCGTGTTAGGCCAGACGCAGCCCAGTCAGTTGAGTTGTTCTTACTTCACAGCAATGCAACTTCATACAACGCGATCATCGTCAATCAGTTTCTTGAAAGGAAGGGCGTTAGAGTGCTTCACTGTCCCTCGTATTTTCCCGATTTAGCACCTTCTAATTATTTTCTGTTCCCGAAAGTGAAATCCCACCTGAAGCAGGACATTTTGATAGCATTTCAGAGATCCACACCAGCATGACAAGGAAGTTAAACAGAGTTCCACAGAGCCTTCCAGAAGCTGTACGACCGTGCAAAGAGATGTATTTAAATTAATATTGCAATTTATGCAATATTAATCTATATTAATAACCATGCGCAAAAAAATTCTAATAAACGGATATCACCAGTACAGGTTAAAGAAGAAGTGGACCAATTATTAGAAGGAAATAAATAAATTTTACAGACTGTTTTGAATATTTCTTCTAACAATGTTTCCTCCCGAAAAAGTTCTTGGGGGTATCTCCGTTCCTGGTACGTGGATTAAATATTTCTTTTTTTCTAACCACATTTTTTTATTTATTGCCTAGTACATGTTGAAGGATAGATGCACCCACGGAGGGCAGAGGAAAATAAAGCCCCAAGAGCATTTTTTTTAAATTTTAAAATAACTGTGCTGTTGTAACTTGCAGAGTTGCGAATGTGGTACGAACGAGCTCTCCTCCCCCTCCTCCGTGTGATAGTGCAGAAGTAAAAAGCGATTTTTTCTGAGACGGAAATTGTAAATGTATTGATGAATGGAATATAATCACAAATAGACAAATGGCATCATGTATTACATTTATTTCAGTGAGGAAGCACTTAACACATTCATTAAATGAATATATGGATTATATAAACAAAAATGAGTATAGAAGGACTACTCCTCTGGATAGGGAGAGTTGACACGACGTTTCAAACGCTTATACAGAAACTGCTGGTTGACTGGATAGTTGGCAGAAAGAGGATAGAATCCCGGTAGTGCCGGAAATGGTGGCAGAGTTGGTATAGGTACAGGTGGCAAAGTCGGCATAGGTGGCATAGTCGGCATAGGTGGCATAGTCGGCAAAGTTGGTAAAGTCGGCAAAGATGGCATGGTCGGCAGTGGTGGTGCAGTACCAGGAGCACTCGTTTCCCCTGATGGTGCAAAAGTTCAGAGATAAGAATATTATGGCGTGATTAAATTAAATATCATCTGTTTATTAAGAAAAATAATA
This sequence comes from Mastigoproctus giganteus, assembly GCF_048544385.1. Classification (NCBI taxonomy): domain Eukaryota; kingdom Metazoa; phylum Arthropoda; class Arachnida; order Uropygi; family Thelyphonidae; genus Mastigoproctus; species Mastigoproctus giganteus. Next base: position 229,338,188 of record NC_143577.1, read on the forward strand.
CAAATATACCTTCCATCTAGTTGGAACATTGGAACAGCATTTCAGCATTTCCAAAATAATAATAACAAATATAATAATATTATTAATAATACCACTTACATGGAACTCCAGAAAGCCGCGATCCTGAACAACTGTAGGATAATAAGAGTTCCTCGACCAACAGTAATAATAATAATAATAATAATAAGAAGAAGAAGAAGAAGAAGAAGAACATTCAGTCAGCCGAAACTACCAGTTGAAGATCTGTGAAGATTGAAGCCATGACAGAGGAAGAGACCTACAAATACAGACTCGTCAATTAGAGCACAAGGAGATCACGGGCCGCCTGACTGAGAAATACCATCAGAGACTGAGAAACCTACTAAAATTAAAGCTGAATGGCGGGAACATGGTCACAATCATAAACACTTATGCAATCCGAGTATTAATGTACTCCTTTGGGATCACAGATTGGACCAATACCGAGCTGGAGGAGATTATGAGATCGACCAGGATAATGATGACCAAGGGTCGCCAACACCATCCGAAGTCGGCCATCGAGAGTTGACTATAGTCCGGAAAGGAGGGCGGGGCTTGACCGAACTCATAGAAAAAGAGAAGGCGATTAAGAACCTACGGGATAACTTCCAGGAAAGAACAGCACCAATCTACCAAACCGTAAGAAAGACAGACAAATGGAGAAACAAGAAAACATCACTCACACAAACAGAAGAAAGAAAGACAGATAGACGAGAGAAGAAGGCACTCCATGACAGACACTACAATGACCTCCATCATAGATTAGGCGGCTTCCAACGCATGGGTCAAGGCATGTAAACATGTACAGTATCTTCTGTATAGCGGCTCCAGGAACATAAGTTCATCTCCGCCCTGTTACTCTGCGATGATACAAAACTCTGTAGTGCGGCCAGAAACGTGTAGTGTTATGTTTGTGTATATTGCGTGTTGTTCTGTTGTTTCTGTCCTCTTTGCCACAGAACAGGTGATCTCCTGGAAAGCGTGCCCGGTGCCCGTCTACACCACGAGGAGGTGGGCCACAACTAGATATGTCCTTAGCCAAGTGGAGATAGACCATTACAATCTTTGTCTGCCCTGAAGAGGGCGAAGTTCCGCACCCACTGGAGATAGTGCTATACCAGTGGGTGCCAGCAAATCCCATACCCACAGCTACCCAAACTTAGGGTACCAGCGTAGAGGAAAAAATTAATAAATAAAATCATAATTAAAAAGTTAGTTAAAAAAAATCAAAAAAGTAAAATAAAATAAACTTAAGATAAAAATTTATAGAGAAGAGTAGGAAAAAAATAAATAAAGAAAGAAAGAAAAAAAATGAAAATAAAATAAAACAGTATTAAAAAAAAAGTAAAATAAAATTTAAAAAAAAAATATATATATATAGATACAAAGTAAAAAAAAAAAAAAAAAGGAAAAAAAAGGATATTTTCAATAAAATAAATAAATAAATAAATAAATAAATAAAATTATGGTGAAGTAAAATTATATAAAATAAAATAAGATAAATAATAAAAAAAAAAAAAAAAACAGTTGCCCAGACTTCTATTTTCTCTAGCCGGTATGGCTAAAGAAAATAGAAGAAAAAAAATTACACAAAAGTAAAATTAAAATATATTAAAAAATAAATAAAATAAAAAAAAGAGAAGAAAAAAAAAAGAAAAGAGAAAAATATATATATAAATAAATTTAAAAGAAAAAATAAAAATAAATAAAAGTGACAAATGCTGCACCCACTGGAGGCAGTGCAATACCAGTGGGTGCCAGCAATCCCCAGGTTGCCCAGGCCTGAGGGGATAAAAAAAAATAAATAAAAAAAATAATAATAATAAAAAAACAAAACTGGATCGATGTGATCTTCTAAGATCTATTCAAGGTGACAATATTTTATCTTTGCAAGACACCGCTCACTGTTGAGGCTGACATTATTGAAGGTGCTGGAGGCACCGTAGGAGGTAAAGCTGAAGCAGGTTGGCCAACAGAAGTTTTCTTCTAGCAAATAAATCAGAATTATTGTAGGATTCTAAGGTGTGAGGCCGATTCTACTAGATGCGTTTCGTTGCCAGGTGAGAAGGTGTTTATACAGTCTTGTAGGGATTTCCGTAGGTCAGCATAAAGAGGGCAGTGACACAGCAGGTGGTTCAATCTTCCAGTTGGAGAGAAAGGCAAGAATCGGTATTCCTTATTCTGAACTGAAAGAGTTTGGAGTTGAAAGAGCCATGTCCAGTTATGATAAATGATGTGTAGAGGTTTGGAGAGAACCAAAGGGAATTTTTATTGTAGGCAGTAAAGGAGACGTCTGGTATAAATATGTAGTTATATGTAGTTCTGCCTTTAGGGGTTTTATTCCAACGATCTTGCCAAATTTTTGTTAAAGCAGACCAAATCCAGGTTTTTTCAGCTTTGATGTCTACAAGGACATCATTCTGTATTCCATAGAATTCCATGGAGGTCTGATGTTTTGAAAGTAGCAGAAGGCACGATGTAAAATGTGCAAGTCCAGAGGTAATACTCCAGCTATGACCTGCAGGGCATCAGTTGAGACAGTTCTGCAGGCACGGAGCATTGTAAGAATCACGGATCTTTGAAGGAGAGTAGTTTTGATTTCAGTTTGGCGTTCTTAATTCTGTCATAATAAACCGGAGCAGCATAGGTTGCAACAGGTATGAATACTGCCTTGTAATATACGAGAACTCTGCGTCCAAGCCCCCAGTCGGTTCTTGTAATCCGAACAATAGCCATAGTAAATATCTTGATTTTATCTATTAGGTGGTTTACATGGAGAGTAAAATTGAGCATATCATCAATAATCACACCAAGAAGTGCTTGACATATGGTATTTGCTTGTTAGCTATTTTCAAGATAGGAGGACGATGGATATTTAGTTGACCTTTAAAGATCATGAGCCGGGTTTTGGATGGAGTTATTTTAAGTTTGTTGACAGTTGCCCATTTAATGAGATCCTTTAAGACCGGAGAAGCTCTTTCTTCCCCGAAACCAAGGATTCATCTCGCCATCCAAGACCAGATAATCAACACCTGGAACTACAAGAAATACATCGCCGAGGACCCAAAGTGATAGATGACATATGTAGACAATGCCACCTGGTCCGAGAAAGAATCCAGCACATCTCTGCGGGATGTAAAGTGATCACCCAGACCTAATACACTCGCAGACACGACCAGGTCGCCATAATAATACATCAGAAGCTAGCGCAGAAATACCAGTTGATCAAAGAAAGTGTACCGTATTATAAGTACGAACCTCGTGCTGTACTAGAGATCACTACTCACAAACTATATTAGGACTGTGCCGTATTAACGGACAAGACGATTCTGCACAACAGACTAAACATAACTCTCATTGACAAGAAGGAAAGGGCTACCTGCCTGATCGACATAGCGGTGCCTAACTACAAAAAATCTGAGTCGGGAAGTAGACAGACCTAAGAAATCAAAGAATTGTGGCATATGAAACAAGTAATGGCCATTCCGATCACTGTCAACCACCAGAATGGTACCAAAGAGCCTCCATAAGAAACTAGCAGCAACAAGCCTCCCAGAGAACCATACATGGAACTCCAGAAGGCAGCGAACCTGAACACCTGTAGGACAGTAAGAGAGTTCCTAGACCAAACAGGACACAACGGACTACCCAATGCACTTCGTACCAGTACCCGTCACGGGGCGGAAAAAATCCCATAAAGGAGAAAAAGTTTAATAATAATAATAATAATACAATACATCTTCATTGTTTCTAAAAGATCCCTTATCAACAAATTATAAGTTGGATTCTTCTATTGATGTCTAATCTTACATAAATCGCATAATGAAACCACGTTAAATTTTCACATTAATAAGCATTCATAAATTTACCTTAGATTACAAAAAGGGAGTTGTTAGTTACAAATTTATATTAAAAAAAAGACATATTAAGAAAGAAAGGGGAAAAAAGAGAAAAATAAAACAAACACGAGTATTATTGTTCCACCAACCGGTGACAACAGTGTAAGTTAACTCTCATTACAAATAATACTTCTCACAGAAATATAATCTCAGGCATTTTATAAGTAGCCATAGTGAAATGCAGATTATACATGTTGCTTTGCAATGCAAAGGTACGCCTTGCTCCATATCCCTTCAATATGAGTATGTGATCATATAAATACGATCGTGTGTTTCTAAAGAGAGAATGGGAAGTTTCAGAAAATTTTCTCAACCTCTCACAAATTAAAGTTTTCACAAAAAATATGATATTTTAAGTTTCTGATCTTGAAAAAAAAATCTTATATTTCATTAGCAAAAATTTATGCTTAGAAAAATTATTGCAAATCTTGTTACCAAAAATTAATTTCAACAACCTTGTTGTAAAATTATTAATTGGCTTCAGTCCCAGTTCAGAAGGATTAGACCTGGTTCAGATAGAAAAGCATAATTTATAACAGAATCTATTAATGTAAAGTAAACTTAAACTTAAGTTTAGATACTGAAAAAATGTTTATTACATAAAAAAATAAATGTATGAAAAACCTAAGCTTAGTATTAGATAACTAATATGAGTTGACCAACCATGGAAATAATCAATACAAAAACCAAGGCATTGAGCACATATGCAGAAATCCAAGCTGGATGAGAATGGAAATTTAACTCTAGGGAGAAATTGTGTAATTTGATATGAGCGTCTGATTAACTCTTTTTTTTTTTTTTGTGATTCAAAAATTTGAATTTGAATTATGGAGATTGCCTCCACGATTATCGTGTACATAATTGCAAATTTAATAAATTATTCTGAAGTAAATAAGCTCATAGTGTAAAGGTCTTTTCCCGTGATGTAAGTTAAAATATCTCTAATAACTTGAAACACCATTCATAAAAATATTAAAGAAGATAGGACCTGGATGGATTCCCTGCGACACACACCCTTTTTTACTTTAAATCAATTGTTCAATTGATCATATGTATTAACAGTTAACCTTTTTGTTGTTCAGGTAGCAATTTAAAAGATTGTATATATTATCCCTAATTCTTAGTTCACAGGTCACAATATAAGATACCTTGTTAAGTCTATAAAATAACAGTATGTAATTATTATCGTTCGTTCAAAAAAGATTAAATTCTTCCATTAACTCAACAAACAGAGTTTGTATACTCCTATTCTTCTGATACGAGTATATTGCAGTATTTGATTAACGAAAATCATCAATATGAAGATGGCCTTCCCGAACAGCGATTCAAGAGGCCAAATGTCGCATGAAGGCCTTGGAAGCAAGTCCACATAATGTAGGCACTGTTGGGATATCAGAATCATATGGGAGGCGCATTGTCTTGCTGTTAAAAATGGTATTTAGGATGGAGCATACAAAGGGCGGAAGCACAGTACTGTATAAAAGTTTCAGTCCCTGAGGTATGTAATTTGATAATCAAACGGAACCAATCGAAGCATGTTACGGCTTGCAAAGTAATTTTTGTAATTGGGTATCCAGCTTGCTCCCTGACCGCTCACTGCGGGTGACGGTAGATGGCTCTCTGTCTTCTAACTTCTCCATTAATGTTGGTGTTCCCCAAGGTTCAGTTCTTTCACCCACTCTTTACCTCTTATGTATTAGTGACCTTCTTCCATTGACTAGGAATCCTCTCCATAGTTTTTGATGATGATTGCACATTTCATTCCACCTTCCTGTTTGAAAAACCTTGCCCTGCACAAAAACAGCTTCAACCTCTTGAATATCCACTACGAGTTCCTTAAATGCTGATCTCCAGGTATTTCTCCAGTGGGGCAAAGATAACTTAGTCGATTTCAATCCTTGTAAAACTCAGTCCTGTCTTATATCTCGCAAAAAGAATTCTGCTCCTATGCTTATCTTCGATGACACTCCGATTTCTAGGAAAGATCATATATATATATGCAGGAATGAAATAATGTTAAATTGTAAAAATGTAGAAATGTAGAAGCCGTCCTGTAGTTTAAAATACCCGAAGCATTAATCTGATTGGTTAATATAATGTTATAATATCCCCGTTCTACGCTTTAGTAATTTGATTCTATATATATATCTATCTATTGGGGATTACCCTGACTCCTAATCTCTCTTGGCACAAGCACATTACAAATATTGCGTCTTCTGCATCTAAACAACTTGGTTTCTCTTTCGCTTTCGGCATTAATTTTCTTCCAAACAGCTGTTCACTCTGTACAAATCGCAAATCCGCCCTACCATGGAATATTGTTCCCACATCTAGGGCGGTGCACCCAAAATCCCTCTCAGATTCCATTAAAAAGTTAGGTTAATTAATGACTCATCTGTAACAGAGTCAATCCACTCTCTGTCTCATAAACATTCTGTTTCTGCTGCATGCCTTTTCTATAGATACGTCCATCGGCACCGTTCTTCTGAATTGGTTTCTATAATTCTCGCTCTCTCTTCCAAAGCAGTCCGAACAGGTACCACAAAAAGTCAACATCCTCTTACTTGTCCAACTTCAAACTCACAGAACCAACTTTTCTTCTTCCTCATTTATTCATTTAACTTCCGTTCTCTGGAACAGCCTTCCTTCATACGTATTTCCAGAAAATTGCAGTCTACAGAAATTCAAGTCTAATGTCAACAAATATCTTCTTAGAGGTATTAGAACCTATGGTACTAAGTGCCATAGGTTCTAATACCTCTCGTGTTTGGAGGTTTCATTAAAAAAAAAAAAAAAATCATAAGCGCGCAGCGATTTTTTTTTCGAGATCCCAGTGTATACCAAAGTGGTTGCCAACTCTTCAAAAAACATTCAACGTTCAGCTCTTGTTAGTGGCACATACCTACCGATGTGAAATAAACAAAAAAAAAAAAATAATAATAATAACAAAATATATATATATATATATTAATAAATAAAAATAACATAAAAATCAGAAATTAATATACAGTTTAATCACTAACTTTAATCACAAAATTTAATCACTAACTTATATTAAATTTATTTTTATAAACTTAAATTTATTTATTTATTTCAAGCTCTTAGCAAATACAATAATTCCTTCAAGCAGTTAACAAAAACATTTGGTGGTGCGGATCAGCAGTGCGAGGGGGATATTTAATTCCGCATGATATATGACATATATCATGCGGAAAAGGTAAATGTAAAGGCTGCAGGAAAAGGTAAGGTTGAAAAGGCAAAGAGGTTTTCGTACACTTCAAATAGAAGGTGTTAAATCATGCCAAAGAATGGAAACAGCTACTGAAAGGCATCTAAGTCCTCCTCCACAGACAAATGATACCTTTTTCTTGTGAAATTGTATTTCAAATATATGCAGTAAAATATTTTTTTTCTAGAATTCTTCTTCTTCTAAAGTATGAGTGTGTTTTATGGTCCAGTGAGTCTTATTATCCGCATATACGGAAACTTGCTATTTTGCGTGAAAGGTTATTTATATTATTATTATTATTAGCCATATGGTGCAAGGAAGCTTGAGGCTTATGCTGCACCAACAAAAAAAAAAATTTCGGAGTTACCCTGAGAGAGAGAGAGAGAGAGAGAGAGAGAGAGAGAGAGAGAAGTAGAAAGGAATCATGAAGAAAGAGAAGAATGATGATATCTATCTCAGGACCCTGGGTGTGCCACGCCCATACTCACCAGATGAGCCCCTGGGGCTATGAAAATAGACATACGTATATGGGTATAGTGAGAATAAAAAAAAAATAATCAGATTTAATAATATCTGCGGGTACTCATGAAAAGCACCTCGTCTCCCCCAAGATGCACGTATACATTTTTATGACTGGTATAGAAGCATGATTTGTGTACATACCTTGAGATTTCACCATTACAATTATGCAAGAAAACAAAACCAACAGGGCACTTGGGAGTCCCATAGCTAATTTCTCACTGTAGCTGTTATAGGAATACCTGAAAATACAAAATAAAAAAAGCCATTATAAAAGAAATTATAAGTAAAAAAAAAAAAAAGAGAAAGAAATTAAATAAATATACACTGAGAAGGCTTTGAATTAGCACCCCCCCCCCCCCGTATAGAAATGGATTGGTCTGTGACGCTGGTGAAAGCTCAAAGTCAGGAGCGGCTGATTTAACACTGTAGTTCGTACATGTGATGATCAGTTTTTGAGTGTCTGCGAGGTAAAATTGATTATCGTTGATCTTTCTGACTTCGAACGTGGAATAATTGTGGGGAAAAGACGCGCAGGTGCCAGTATTTTGGACAACAACAGCCAACATGGTTAAGTGACCCGTTCTGTAGTGTCATAAGTCTACCATGGCTGGCCCAAGAGCTGTTGAATGACCAACCAAAGGTCACACGCGGGACAGCCAGTATGGTCGACCATACTATGCGCCGGACATTAGCATGTGGACTATGGCAATCGACGGCCGTCATGGGTACCTTACTCAGACCAGGTGACAGATTTCCACATGTCGGTTTCCAATAGCAGACCATCGACATGTGGAAATCTGTAACCTGGTCTGATGAATCCTGTTTCCAACTCCATCATGCTGATGAGGATATCAACATTTGGAGAAAGCACTACGAGGCCATAGCACCTGGATGCACTGTTCCTGTTCAGCAGGCTGGAGGCGGTGGTGTTATGATTTCGGGACTAGTTTCGTGACACGCACTGGGTTCTCTAATCAACCGTTCGATGGGAACGCCTATCTTTCTATCGTTGCCGACCAAATACAGACCCTTCATGATGACGGTGTATGCAGACAACTCCGGCATCTATCAACAAGACAACACTCCATGTCACAAGGCCCGGCAGGTTGCTAACTGGTTTCAGGAACATGACACTGGATTTTGCGTCCTCCCATAGCCGCCGAACTCATCCAATCTCAACCCAATTGAGCATTTTTCAAGTAGGATGACCAGATGTTCCGCTTTCAACGGGACAGTGCCGTTTTTTTGCTCTAAAAAAACAAACAAAAACAAAAAAAACACTTAAAGTATTAAAGTATTATATTGCGCAACATAACCTATAATTGTGATTAAATCATAGGATGGCTGCCATCGTAGGTAGTAGTCATTTGTGTAACCACAGGTAGAGGTGCCTGGAAGTAACAGCTTCCGTGGAGAGAATATTTTCCATAATGAATAGCATGGTCGAAGGAGAAATCCAGATTAAATGTTGAAACCTTGAAAGCCGTGTTAATTATAAAGCAAAATTGTAATATGGAGTGTGATAAGTTTTACGACAAGATCTTAAAAGACAAAAATTTGTTACGAAAAATACGTTCATCCGAAAAATATTCTTGGTATGAACTTTATGATGTGCAGTCCTCCTTCACGTCGACCTAAAAACATTTTGTTGAATATTTTTTTCTGCTCTTTCCGAACAACATTTCTTCTCCCCGTCCCGTTTCAGCCTCAAGAAATATTGGTTAGCCTAATCATGTTTGGAACCTACTGAAAAGGGTTATTCGATGCTGGAACCACAAACCTGGAATCTGCTAGGATTTCTGGACACATTGTGCAACGCGTGGGTAGCACTACCACAGGATACATTGCAATGCCTTGTGGAGCACATGCCAAGACGTGTACAGGCCGCATTACGGACAAAAGGTGGCCCCACGAGGTATTAAGTAGCTGTTTGCTAATTCAAAGCTAACACAGTGCATATATATACACATTTATTTGAACACATTACAAGCGATATACCCAGTTAGAATGTGTAACATCATATAAACATCCCAATAATATCATTAAAATTTAGATACGTAATTAAGGTACAAGTTAATGCACGCAATTGTACTTCTTAAGTACGGTAGTTTTTAATTCTCCAGTCTAGAGACGCAAATTCTGCAGTCTAGATATGTAATTATGAAATTTTGAAAAACTGATAGTAAAAATTTCTAGGTAAAATTTAAATCTTAAGATATGAATAGAAATTTACTGAACATAAATTTAAAAAAAATAATGCAGTGTTATCTGAATGTTAAATGATGTCATTTTATTAAAAATAACATATATTTAATAATAGTAATGATGGTTATTGACTTGCAACAGGTGACCTAGATTAATTGTTTAAACTTCTTGAAATTATAAAATAAAAATCGATAACTGTCTATATGTATGCATTTTATATCTGTTAATTAAATTTCTACTAATATCAATGTAATTTAAAAAAAAAATTAACTTCAGTTATAAGGTCACTGTGTCATAACGTGATAAATATTGATGCAGATAAATATTAACTGAGTTTGATATACACTGGTGTTCAAAGAAAGTGCATCACCCCTTAAAATTGTAATTATCGTCCGAATACCGTAAGTATATGGCAATATTTCTTACAGATTTCATCAGATAAGATTGGCACGCGTAGATGATGACGTAATATTGCATCAGCTGTTACTTTCAGCTGTATAACCACGCTCTGCAAGAGTTGCAGTCATTCCTAGAATGTGTAACATCATATGAACATTCAGGATGGCGAGTTACGTGCAGTTGACGCCTCGAAGAAAGAGTGTTATTGTTGCTTTACATGAGGAAGGATGTTTTTCCCGTAATATTGCTTATAGAGCGTCTTGTAGTCGACAATGAGTAGATTTCTGTCCAAACTCAAGAATACTGGTTCTGCTGATAGAAAAAAAAGGAACCGGACGCAAACGAGTCTCTACGCCAAAACAGGACCGCGTTTTGAAGCGCTTATGCCTTAAAAACCATAAAGCTTCTTCGTCTGAACTGAAAAGAGAATGGGAAGAACATACAGGAGTGGTAGCAAGTGCAGTAACAGTCAGAAGACGCCTCTTCAAAAAACGGACTTGTAGCCCGTCGTCCTAAGAAGAAGCCCCTCCTCACACAAAATATGAAAAATGCCCGATTAATTTGGTGTAAGGAGCATGTAAAATGGACCCTCCCCAAGCAGTGGAAGTCAGTTATATTCTCGGATGAGAAGAAATTCAACCTGCGTGGCTCTGATGGGAGACAAACGATTCGCCGCAGACGTGGTGAAGGATACCATCCAGACTGTATGGTGTCTACAGTGAAATTCCCTACTAGCCAAATGATATGGGGGGTGCATTTCGTATCACCTGCAGTTTATAAAAGATTCCGTGAATGCCGATGGATACCTGGCTATACTGGAAAGCAAATTGCTGTCAACCATTAGAGAACATTTCAACCTGCCAAGTAACTGCATCTTTCAGAAAGACCCTGGTCCTTGTCATCGGGCGAAAAGTGTTAATATGCACTTCTGTAGTTACTTTAGCTTCATTTTTCGGCATTAATGTGTTTACATTTGTTAAGAACGGTCCATTACAACTCTTAGCTGGCCAGGAAACAGCCCGGACCTAAATCCTATAGAGAACTGTTGGCATCGTGTGGAATCTGCAGTCGCCAGAAAGAAACCAAATACCCTTCATGAAATTCAGGAAGCCATAATTCGTGTTTGGAACCACGAACTATCAGTTGATTATCTTCAGAAATTGATCTTGTCAATACCTCGACGGGGTGCTGCTGACATCAGGGCCACAGGCGATTCAACTAAATATTAGTTTGCACTAATATTTAGTTGAACTTTTCATTTTGTTTTCCGCGATGGTATGTTACATTAATGACTAGCATCACAAATATAAATATAAACAAAATATATTTATTAATGGTTAACGCAAAGCTAAGTAATATTTGACAGGTGCTCTCAAAATATTCCAAAATGAGCATTTGCAACGTTTATACAAAGTTTTGGTAAACATTTCAGTCATAATTGTAGTGTTTACCAAAACTTTGCATAGGAAAAAGTTGCAAATGCTCATTTTGGAATATTTTGAGAGCACCTGTCAAATATTACTTAGCTTTGCCTTAACCATTAATAAATATCTTTTGTTTATATTTCTATTTCTGATGCTTGTCATTAATGTAACATACCATCGCGAAAAAGGGTTACAAATGTGAAATTCCTAGGTGATGCACTTTCTTTGAACACCAGTGTATATATACGTATATATATATTGAGAGAGAGGGAGAGAGATTACTGTTTTAGCCGTTATAGTGGTATAAGAATTTTTAGAATTGCTGGACAAAGGCCTAGAAAGGCTTTTTACGAAATTGAAAAAAACAAAATTACGGCTAACACGTGATACGGTTTTGAAAATATCGTGAATACGTAGAACGTATGGAACCCGCGCTCCGACGAGAGCTAAGTAGCTATAGCCAATATAGGGTACTACAATAATATAAAATAATACGAAATTCACTTTTAGAGCATAAACAATTTTTAAATTTTTAATTAATAAATAAATGGCTTTTTGTATTAAGTAAAAATTAATGTAGTAGAATTATGTAATGGTATAAGGTTAACTGAATAAGCCTTTTATTTATTAATTAAAATTTTTTATGCTCTAAAAGTTAGTTTCATATTATATATATATATATATATACAGTCAATTTTTTTAAAATAATAATCACAAGCATTTACAATGTACAAATTTTATTACACTGTATATAATTTATAATTTTTCTGTACTAGTTTTGTGAGGGAGCGCTGTTAACACAGTTCCTAGAAATTTCTATGGTTAATTGTAGCAGACATTTTCCTGTTATGTTGACGTCTGCCTGCAGTATGCTTAAACCTGTAAGTTTACAGTCCTTTTTGGTTTATTTGTGTATTATATTATTGGGCATTTTGCATAGGATTAATCATTTACTCTTGTATTTATAAGATTTTTTTAAATCTTCCTTCTTTATCGAAATTACAATTAATTATATAGTCTTTGAATGTTTACTATTTCTTACATATATTAAATTTTGGGTTACTGCATTGAATAAATACTATGTTAATTCCATAAATTCATTGATTGTTTTCTGATCACATATCTGTGAACTAGATGCTAGTGAAATATTCTGTTTTGGGTTAAATCCAGAACATGGGTACTATCTGCAACTAACACCACTTACAACCACTGATACTTCTTTCCCGTACATTACTAGACGATTTAATGTGCATTAACAATTAGAATTGCTCATGCATGTCAACAGATAAAGAGAATCTGATGCTAACAACTCATACAGTAACTGCGAAAAAAAAATGAAATCGTCAAGAAACAACTTCAATACAAAAAAGCTCATCTCATCAGGCCTCGCATGCCGGCTGGTACACTACACAAACTGCATTCAGGAAAGACATAGTCTTACATCCATCCTTTTATAATCCATGCAACGTTCTCGCAGTCACTCTTCTTCTTCCTTCTTAATGAGCATTAAAGTAAAGTGACTTTTTATTTTTTACTACCGCATTAATGTATTTTGGCATTGTTGTCTTATTTCATTTCCAACTTGTAAATTGAATTAATTTTTGGCACTTTCCATCCATTATGAACTTTCTCCCACTTGTAGTTCAGGTGCTTGCGGTCCCAGCTTGCTTTGAGCTGTTTAATGACTATTTCCTTCACTTTTCGTACTTTTTTTTTTTTTTTCTCACCGAATTATATATTAGTTACCAAGGAATTAGTTTGGCATGCTTTCTATCCTTCGCTCTCTTCTCTTCATGATTGACTTTCACCCTTCCCCACCTCTCAAGTTTATCCATCTATAGCATACGTAATATTACACACATTCTACCCACCTTTCTTCCTACTTATACATTGTTGTACTAATGCCAGAGCCTTCCACTGGAGGATGACCTTTACTATCCCAGCAAACCCGAGAATTGCAACCATTCAACAGAGTACTGTTATCTATCTATCTGTCACTTTTAGCAATATGTCCCCACTCCGTTCTTCTTCCTTACCACTGTATGGTGACTACTTTATACCTTTCCATACAAATTACATCTACACTACTGGCTTCTGATTGGATGTTGCCTCTTAAAAAATTTTTCTTTAAAGAATTTCTCCGAAAAATTCCAATATTTTTATATACCTCTTTCCTTCCTGCCATAAACCTTATCACCTCAAAAAATATTATATACGTCTATATTGTCAGGACCACCGTTTTTTCTTATTCATATTCTGAAATAACAGTTTTGTTTTGTTTGGTTTGGTTTTCTTACCTGCGTAGTTTGGTCTGCTTGCATCGATAAAAATGTACGAAACGTCATGGCTTCAATGGATCATCTAGTTGTGGACCCTGAAAAAGCTTGCTATGATGTTCTATTTTACTTCAACTTACTTTAATTTCTTCTTGTGGACTTCTTGGAGCGTAGCACCACAATCAACTCAGATTGATATGTGGAAACGTTAAAAAAGTTCAAAGTCCGCGTCCGCAGAGTTCGACCGGACAAAAAGCTTAATGTGGTTCTTCCTCTTCTTCTTCTCCATGACAACGCACGACCCCACACCAGTCTGCGCAAGGTGGAGGACGTCATTGCTAAATTGGGGTGCACTGTTTTTCCTCACCCCTATCATAGCCCGGATCTTGCACCTTCCGACAATCACCTCTTCGGCCCGCTGAAGGATGCAATCCGTGGAACCCATTTTGTGGAGGACGGCCAGCTCAAGCACAGTGTTCGGCGATGCTTGAAGTCATTAAAGATGTATAAATGAGAAAGATGGGCAAAATAAGTCAGCGTGCATTGATCCAATATTTGAGAAAAAAGGGACTAACACCTTCGAATCCCGTCGATGACGCGAGGAATTTTAATGGGCTTTTTTCACTCCATGGCTGTGTTAGTCGGTCTCAGGCATAGATAATAAGGTCCCCCCCCCCTTCCCAGAAACTGGGGTTTTTCGTCTAGCAAAACAGACAACTCGACCATAGAACACATGCAATTAACAGACATAAGACACACAGCACGACATATGAATTTAATTATTCGGATGGCCTCAGGGGCTTTCCTAGGGTATGTGGCGCCTCCTTTAAATTTTTCTTCATACGTGTATGTAAGTTTCAGGCGCCCCTTGAAAGTTGGCGCCCGGGTGCAGTGCACTCCTTTCACCGTTAGGACGGCTCGCCCCTGGGTGGCCTAATTAAAAAAAAAAAAAAAAAAATTTTTTTTGCACTCACACCAAAGGCAATTCATGAGGATATGGTTACAACACTGGGGGAGGATATCCCTTCTTATTCTATGGTTAAGAAGTAGACAGCAGAATTTTAATGAGGGAGGGAGATCATGGAAGATAATTCATGCTGTCGAAGGCCTGCAACGTCCATCACTCCAGAAGTCGTTGATAGTGTGCATGATCTGGTGATGAGTGATAGACCAGTGACAGTTCGGTATATTGCCAGCGCTTGGGCATCTCATCTGAATGTATGTACCACATAATGACAGAGGTTCTCGCTATGAAAAAGGTAAGCATGATGAGTCTCAAATTGTTGGCAGCAGAACAAAAACACACAAGAGTTATCAAATAAATATTTACTCGTTTTCAAACGGATCCAACAAATTTCTTTGCAAGGTTTTTGGCCATGAATGAGACGTGGGTACATCACTTTCAGCAAAAGACAAAGAAGCTGTCCTTTGTCCCTTGCTGAAAGTGATAGATCCGCAATATTCCAATCCAAACAATTCAAAAAGGCAATATTCCATGGATTGTCTGCCCTTCATGGCATAGCTGACAACTCTCCTGATTTATAACAGAGAATCCATCATTGACTTGATTTGACTTCCTGCGATCATCGTACTAGAATTGATATATACGAAGTAAGTTCCCAGAAATGGGGCAATAAAAAAATACAAAGTGAAGGAGCCCAAAAATAATTTTATTTTTATTCAAGGCAATTACCACCTGATTAAATTCATTTGTTACGCTGTTCTAAAAGTTTTTGAAAGGAGCCGGCGAAGGCATCGAAAGAAATGATCAGTTCAGCGGTTACGTTTTTCTTTATGCCCTCAACATCCTAAAATCTCTTTCTTTTGGGGAAGTTTTCATCTTGGGAATGAGGAAGAAGTATGCTGGTGCTAGATCGGAGGAGTAGGGTGGTTAGTTGATCTGTACAGTGCTATGTTTCGTCAGAACTATCTTCACAATAAATGCAGAATGGATGGGGGTACTGTCGTGCAACAAAAATTAGCTGCCTTTTTATCAAAACTGTGGCCTCACCAGGGAAATACGCTTCAGTAGTCTTTGAAGCACCTGTACGTAGAACGCAGCATCGATTCTCTCTCTCTCCCCTTCAGATACAAATTCCTTGTGAATCACACCGTTTGTCGAAAAACATTATCAGCATCGTCTTGATCCTGAACTTCTATAAGCAAAACGTTTTGGACATTGGTGATTTTGAAATTCACTGCATGCTCTGATACATCATCTCTGGGTCGTACTGAAATACCTAGCACTCACCTCCAGTGACAATACAGTTGAGGAAATTAGGATTGTCTTGACAAGTCTGAACACATTTCCCGAACTTTTGCAACTCTGTCCTCATTTCGAGAGGTTGACGGACATTCACTTCTTGGGGCATCGCAAACATCCTCACGTCCGTCTGAGCCGCTTATACCATTTAAACACACTGGTACGACTTAATGTTTCATCACCATAAATTTTATAACATTTCACACCTTTCTGTTGCATATTTTCCTAATTTAAAGAAAAATTTGATATTCGTTCTTTGCGCCATTGCAAAGTTGTCACACGGAACGTTAACGCTCCTAACGAAATTGGTTACTTGCAACAAATTGGCCTAATGGACCAGTACCACCATCTGTTGTAGGAAGTTTGAACTATAACGTACCACTTTCATTTATTTTCAAACTCATCGAACACGACCGCAACAGCACCAGTTCAGGAACTTTATTGCCACACCTCGTATATTAGGAGACCCGCTTCTTATCCCGATCAGCTAATTTGAGGCCAAAATAAAATTCATCTGCTTTATCAGGGACGTTATTAGCCTGATTGGCTGTGAACATTTAATTTCATTATTAAATGTTCACATTTATTGCAGTTAAACGTGCATTTTGAAAGCACGTTTAACTGCAATAAAATTATAAAAATAAGCACAAATTTACTAATATGTAACACCATTAACTCATACAGTTATAAGTAACTTATAACTTCAACTGACTGATCTGTCTGGAAAGTTTGTTTTATAATTCGTCTGCATTTCCTTCCGGTAGCACAGTGGATATAGCCACCGTCCTCCCCATACCGGCTGGAGAAGATCTAAGTTAAACTCGTCAATGATGCGAAGAATTTTTATGAACTTTTTTCATAGTGTGGCTGAGTTAGTCAGTCTCAAGCGTGGAGTCAGTCTCCCAGAAACTGGGATTTCACGTTCAACAAACAGGTAAATCGACAACA
Organism: Mastigoproctus giganteus; assembly: GCF_048544385.1. Taxonomy (NCBI): domain Eukaryota; kingdom Metazoa; phylum Arthropoda; class Arachnida; order Uropygi; family Thelyphonidae; genus Mastigoproctus; species Mastigoproctus giganteus. The sequence continues at coordinate 229,355,371 of NC_143577.1, forward strand.
GGAAAACCAAGCAGTTTACAGACACAATATACTTACGCCTCATGGCCTTAGCTGCATTTTGCGATTAATACACATACACACACAGTCTAAAGATTTAGCATTTTTCTGTGTAGAAGATGAATCCCTCTAACATTCAGGGAGCAGATTGGATAGAATAGTCTAGAAACTTCCGGAAAAATGCATAAGTACGCCATATTTCTATTGAAACAAATGTAATGACATTATATCTCAAATAAAAGTATCAGTTTTCATTATACATATTATAATACACTTTGAAACAAAGTATAGTATAATGCGAGGTATAATTTATATTTTATTCTTGTTTTAATATATACAGTATGGTTATATAATAATATAGCAACTCAGAAATCGACCTTACCTTGACTTCAAGAAAAAAATAAAAGAGGGAAAAAAATTAATCTTAGGGCAAAAGGCCTGAGTTCTCAACTGTTAATATTCTGTCTCTTTTTTATATCATGTATATATAAGGCCGGAAGGAAACTGGGTTTAAAGAAAAATGTAGGGTCATATATTTTTTTTTAGTGTTACTGTTATTAATAATTGGGGTTACACTGGCATTTTATCTAATTCTCTACTGCTGTAAATCATGAACTTCAGACGAACATTTCTGGTGTTTTTCGTATTCTCAATCTCTCCAATGTTAACAAAAGTAGTTTCTAATGAACACCCATTTCCTGTTGCTTATCATAGCAAACAAAGTTTAAAAAAAATCTGTTGACTGATTTGAATTCCTCATATTATACTAAGTTTTAAAATAAACAACAAACGTTATCGTGTAGTACAAAAGGCGACTGAACCCGGAAATGGGAATGAGGAATGGACCAACGCTGCGTGCCTTTGTGCAAAGTCTGATCGGCAGCCCCCCTCCAAAAAAAAAAAAAAAGGGAATAAATAATTGTTAATAGTTTTTTAAATATTTTAATGATCAATAAACCCATAACAAAATACTTTGGAATTAAAATGAAGAATAATCATACTCGTTTTTAATTATAATAATTTTTACTTATTTTAATTTTTAAAAGTTGTAAACTATTAAACTCCGTATCGCCCTTGTGGGTAGCCTGGTTCGCAGGTTCGCCGTCCTCCCCACACAGGGTGGAAAACGTCTGCGTTCGAATTCCGTCGATGCCGGGAGGAATTTTTACGGGCCTTTTTCACAACGTGCTGAGCTAGCCGGTCTCAGGCGAGAGCAGCATGGTTTTTTCTCCCTGAAACTCGAGTTTTTTTCGTCCAGCAAACCGAAAATCGACCTCAGAACATGCAATTTACAGACAATATAGCCCTAGTCACTGATGCTCCTTAAAACCCTACTACAACAAACTCCGTCCGCATTTCTCCCCTCCCCCCGCGATTGAACCCTTTTGTGCAGTGCTCAACCAACACTGCACGACCGTTCTGGGAATAGATAAATAAAAGAATACGATATGCCAGAGGTTCCCAAACTTTCTCGATTCACGGTGCCCTTGGTGTCTCAGTAATTTTTTCATGGCGCCCCTAGGTAGGCCAAAAGAAATACCTAATAGTTGCGTTTATTAAGTAGTTAGGTCCAAACAACTTAATAATTAATGTTGAAATTGTGAACTACCTATAGCTAGTAGTTCGCGCGGTGTTCGACAGATGTCGAGGATCCCTGTGTTTCTACCGAAAATTTAAAATATCCCGCGGCGCACAGTTTGGGAACCTCTTTATCCAGCCATTTTCAAAAAAAATTGGATTAAGTTACTTATAAATCTTTCGATATTTAATTAAAATGGTCATAGGAATTAGAAATTAAGCTATGATATTTATCAGGAATTTAAAAAGGTTTTGCACCATTTGAAAGTAATTGCTTTAAATACATAGGTACGAAGTAATCCGTAAATACGTATACGAAAGCAAACATAGAGTTTTTTTTTTTTTTTTTTTCATAAATTAATGATGAAGATTTTTATTTGTCAATAATTCACGCCAGCTCTGCATTGAAAATCACAATATATATAAGTAGCTAGAAAGAAAGAATGTCTCTAACGAGCAACAAGACACTGCGGTGAAGCGTGGATGGAAGACAACAAATTATTATTATTAGCTATAAGATGCAAGGAAGCCTGAGGCTTATGCTGCACCAGCCAAAAAAAAAAAAAAAAAATTTTTATTTTTTCTGAATTACCCTGAGAGAGAGAGAGAGAGAGAGAGAGACCAGATTGTGAGCCCCTGGGATAAGAATGGACCCAGAAAAGTAAATAAAAACAGATTTGTAGAGAGAAAGTTTACAGACATTACAATATAGTTATAACTTATAGGGTTGAATTCATATACACATAATAAGCAAAATAAATATATTTTATATTTATTTTTAAAATAGGAACTACAAATTGATATAAATCCAACCAATGGTCAATTGCCACAAATTACCACAACATATCGCGTAACTTGGGCTCACATCTGGTGAACATGGGCTTTGGCACCCCCAGGGTCCTGTGCTGGATATCACCATTCTTCTCTTTCTTGGTAATTCCTCTCTCTCTCTCTCTCCGGGTGGCTCAAGAATTTTTTTTTTTTTTTTTTTGGCTGGTACAGCCAAAAAAAAATGCCTTGGGCTTACTTGCACCATGTGGGTGATAATAGTCTCATGCGAGGTAGCGTGCTTTTTCCTCAAGTCTAGAAAATCTAGACTCGGGTTTTTCGTACAGCAAACAGAAAATAGATCCAGATTATTGCATACTTTTGTTGTTATTCAAAATTATTTTCTTTAAAAATTTTTGATTACGTATTCAATTTCGGCCGTGCATTACGCTGATCTCCAACTCCATATGATTCCTGCCTGTCAAATGTGTGGGTGTGTAACACGTAAAATGTTATGAAAACGAAATTATCCAATCTTGGCTATTTTATGCTGCTGAACACGAAAATTACATTAAAATTCGCCAGTTAGCTTTTGTTTACGAATTACAGTTTGGGTCACATATTAGCGAGTTACTCTACATTATCAACTACGGCTCTCGGCAAAACGCATGGCAACACCGCAGTTTCAGTACCACTACGCTCTCATCACGACGTGATCGGCAACTGTCGCCTCGCTCTGCATCACGTCAAAGTTGTCGCTTCAAATGCATCTTCAACTCTGTTGCAATAATCCTCGAAAACGGCTAGGTACTGGGTGCTTTGTTCTCAGTTAATGGTTGTTCTCTATGAGATTCCTACTTTATGCGCAGTATTTGTGTCGTGTAAGATTAATATGCCCCGTAATTGTGTGAATAGTCCGGATGACTTCTTACGTATGTGGAGAAGTCACCAGGGATCTCGAACTGCCGAAGAATAAGGCAGAACGTTTGGCGTCGAGGCTACAACAGTGGTGTCTTCTAGATCATTCTGTGAAAATTACAACGTTTCGTGCTCGAAATAAAGATTATGATAAATTGTATCAAACAGAAGGTGAACTCACTGTAAGGATGTTGGTGGTCTAAAGGCAGCAATAAACATGAGGCACGTTCCCGAAGAATGGCGACAATTTACAGACGCTTCTAAGGTTAACCTTAAGGCTGTGTTATTACACAATGGAAATATGCTGCTTTCAGTACCTCTTGCGTATGCCATCCACGCAAACATGGAGAACATCCTCTTAGGTGTACACTATCAGAAGTATGGGTGGCATATATGTGGTGATCATTTCATAAGGACTACAAAAGGGTTAAACTAAGTATTGTAGCTTTCTCTGCGAGTGGGACAGTCTTGCCTAGGATATGCACTACGAGAAGAGAAGTTAGCCTCTGCAAAAATAATTAACACTTGGAATGAAGAACGTACCATTTGAAACTCTGGTAGCCACTCCACATCTTTAATGGGGCGCGTGAAACATTTCGTGAAGACTTTGGAAGCGAACGGTGCTGCATTCATGTATACTTGCAAGAGAAATTCCCAAGACTTAGTACAGAGAAGATTAAGGCAGGCGTTGGTCCACAAATAAGGCATTTTTGCCACAAGGCATTGGTCCACAAATAAGGCATTTTTGCCACAAGGCATTGGTCCATAAATAAGGTTTCAATGGTGCACAAATGAGGCTTTTCAAACGAAGAAGTTTGAATGTGTCCTTAGTGATAGCGAGAAATCACCGTGGAAAGCCTTTCGAAATGTTTCGACTGGTTAACGTTAAAGCTGGCGACTACAGGCAGCTTGTAGATCTCATTACTTCTTGCGAAAAACTGGGGTGCAACATGTCATTGTCATTGCATTTCTTGAACTCACACCTGGATTTCTTCCCGCCAAACTGTGCTGCCGTCAGCAACGAACATGGGGAACGATTCCATCAAGACATCGCAGAGATGGAACGAAGATACAAAAGCAAATGGAGTGCCGGCATTTAGCTGATTATTGCTGGATGGCGAAAAGGGATGTTCCCGAAGCTGGATACAAGCGAAAAGCGAAAAGGTCCCGTGTTTGATACAAGTATGTTCGTAGCATCTTACTGCCATATAAATAAAAATACCTTGTATAAATATGAAAAAAACCTATTTTTTTTTTTCTAAAACAAGAGCCAATCTGGATTTTAAAGCACAATCAGCATGTTTAGCACCCTAAAATCTATTAAGTAAACTTACCTTTATGCCCGTAACAAGATATGACCAAACATTTGTTGTTCAGTATTATTAGAATAACTCAATAACAGGGTTTATCACTGCTATTTTTATTCTCAGACTGACCTGAAACGATGCATCACAATGCATGTCACAGATATTGTCCTGAAATGCTTTGGGCAACAGCTGACCATGCTATACCTGCTGCACTTTCGCAACGTTTGAAATATAAATGATGCATCACATGGGGTAATTTTATCTCCACAACTTGCACACTCCTTCATCAAGTTTATTTTAACTTGATCAGTTAAAATACAGCTTATGCTAGGTGTCAGCTGTATGGCTGTATACAGAACCAAATACACCTTGTTACCTACTAATTTTTTTGTTTGGGTCGTTTCTGCAGTATAGAAACTATCGATTAAAAATTTCAGGTGTGAGAAATTCATGTTTTTCCACCTACAACGATCTGATTTTCATTAATTATAACCGATTTTGCTTCTTGCCCTAATGGTAACCGAGTATTCTGGTCTCTTGCCAAAGCTATTGGCCGCAACTTTGCCATCTCTGCTATTACCTCTGTCAAAACCAGATGGTTCTGTTGTCACTTCAGCAAGGATAAAGCTGATCTGCTAGCATCCCATTTTTCTTCCAACTCCTGTATTAATGATCTTGATAAAACACCTCCCACCATTCCCAACAAGCTCCATTCAATGCCTCCTGTGGTCTTCCGTCAAAAGAATGTCAGAAGGATTTTGAAGAATCTTGATGCTAAGAAAGCTCCAGGTCCTGATGGTACTCCTGTGCTCCTGAACTTACTTCTGTTCTTTGCCGCCTTTTTTCACTTTCTTATTCCCAAGATGTTTTTCCTTCTGCTTGGAAATTTGCTCATATCCAGCCAGTTCCAAAAAAAAAAAGGGTGACAAATCCCTCCCATCCAATTATCGTCCCATTGAAATTAATTCTACTCTTTCTAAAGTAATGGAAATATCAATTAACCGTCAACTCTTAAACTATCTAGAAACCTTCCGTTTGATCAACGATTACCAGTATGGATTCCATCAGTATCGATCCACTGGTGATATTCTGGCGTATGTTACCCATTTATAGACAAATTCAATGGAAACGTTCGGTGAAACACAAGCAGTTGCTCTTGACATCTCTTGGCATAAAGGTCTTCTAAACAAGCTTTCATCTTATGGTTTCCCAACTTTTTTTTTTGTAATTGGTTATCCAGTTTTCTCTCGGATCGCTCACTAAGAGTGATGGTAGATGGCTCTCTGTCTTCTAATATCTCCACCAATGCTGGTGTCTCCCAGGGTTCAGTTCTTTCCCCCACTATTTTCCTCTTGTATATTAATGACTTTCTTCCATTGATTGGAAATCCTATCCATAGTTTTGCCGATCATAACACATTGCGTTCCACTTTCCATTTTGAGAAACTTTCCCTGCTCAATCAGCTTCAACTTCCTGATATCCACTACCAATTCCTTAAATGCCGATTTCCAGGTAATTCTCCAGTGGGGCAAAGACAACTTAGTTGATTTCAACCCTTCTGAAACTCAGTCTTCTCTTATATCTCGCAAAAAAAAGGATTCTTCTGCTCCTATGCTTATCTTTGCTGACACTCCGATTTCTAGGCAAAATTATATATCTCTTTTGGGGATTACCCTGACTCCTAATCTCTCTTGGCACAAGCACATTACAAATATTGCTTCCTCTGCATCTAAACAACTTGGTTTTCTCTTTCGCTCTCGGCGTTAATTTTCTTCCAAACAGCTGTTCACTCTGTGCAAATCGCAAATCCGCCCTAACATGGAATATTGTTCCCACATCTGGGGCAGTACCCCAAAACCTCTCTCAGGCTTCTAGATTCCATTCAGACAAGGGCAGTTAGGTTAATTAATGACTCCTCTCTAACAGAGTCTTTCCACTCGCTGTCTCATAGACGTACTGTTTCTGCTGTATTCTCTTTCTACAGATATTTCCATGGGTACTGTTCTTCTGAAATGGCTTCAATAATTCCTACAAAACAGTCCGAACACGTGCCGCCACCAGCCAACATCCATTTACTGTCCAACTTGAAACTCACAGAACCAACTTTTCATCTTCATCATTTATTCATTGAACTGCCGTTTTCTGGAACAACCTTTCTTCATACGTATTTCCTGAAAATTACAGTCTACAGAAGTTCAAGTCTAACGTCAACAAATATCTTTCGTCTTCTCAGCCTCCAACCCAAGCACTGTACTAAGTAGTATAGGTTTTAATACCTCTCGTGTTTGGGGTTTTCATAATAATAATAATAATAATAATAATAAACAAAAAAAAAAAAAAATACAAAAAAACCGCGCCCTATATTAGAGGCGTGACCTGTAAGTTCGGGAGGCGCTTTTGATATCTTGAAGTTAGTGCGTGGCAGCGAGTTGAGACTTGTGTAACATGTTCAGTGACTCATCTAGATATAATAGTGCATGAGTCGTCCGTTTATCTGCAATCAGCAATTAGTGCAACGTTGAATCAAAGGCATTTTACGTGTTTCGTTGCATTTTAAAATGAATGTTGTTATTGAACAGTGAACTTGGATAAAACTGTTTCAAACAGTAACAGAAACCCATGAAATGTTAAAAACAGCTTTCGGAGAAGATGTTATGCGTCGTCCCAACACCTTTCATTGGTTCACAAAGTTATCCGTTAAAGATTATCAATGATCAGAAACTAATGATTCAATCGCTCGTGTTCAGATCAGGAGTGGTTGAGTTTTAACTACTGCATATGCGAAGTTGCTAACGAAAGTGTTGTTTGTTAAAATGATATGTCAAATCATTTTAACACAAGATTTATGCGACGCGTTTCAGCTAAGTTTTTGCCTCGTATCATCACTGATGATTATAGAGAGGGGGAGAGCTCTCGCATGTCAGGATCCTTGTCAATGTGCTACTGCTGACCAACGCTCTCCTCCATCATTACTGGTGAAGAATCAGGGTTGTATAGCTGTTCCCGGAAATAAAGGCCCAATTCTTGTACAAGATCCAAAAAAGCAAGACAATTTCCATGAAATATGAAGATCATGCTCATCATAGTTTTTTGATTCAAAAGACATTGTTCATTATGAATTTGTCATGCCTGGTCAAACATGGGGGAATTTGTCATGCCTGGTCAAACACTGGTCAAAGTGGGTTTCAGAGAATTGGCGCCTGCATCATTACAACGTTCATACACACACAGTCCTTTCCATTCAACAATTTATTGCAAAGCACTCCATCTCAGTGTTCCCCATCTGCCATACTCGCCAGATTTAGCTTCTTATTTTATTATTATTTTTTTATTTATTTATTTATTTTCAAACTTAAATCCCCTTTGAAAGTTACAGATTTACAATGACGGAATAAATTATTCAGAACGCGATACAGGAATTATTAGCAATTCCAAAAGAGACAACCAGGAATGCTTCCAGCGATTGCAAAAGCATTGGTATTTGTATATCCAGTGTCAAGGAGACTACTTTGAACGATATCATTCCGAAATACGGGTAAGCTTCATTATTTTCCAAAAATATTCCGAACTTTTTGATCACACCTCGCATTTAATATTTTACTTATCATTGATAATCCTCACGTGTCTCTTTACTTCTGAAAAGGGTAGTATAAAACTGTGATCACAGTGCCACCTAGTGGCACTGTGATCACTGCCACTAGGTGGCAGTGATCACAGTTTTTTAGGCAAATCTCACATCAATACACTGTGATCACTGCCACTAGGTGGCAGTGATCACAGTGTATTGATGTGAGATTTGCTTAAAGATGAAACTACCATCAGGGGTAAAAGGAAGAGATTTCGCTTTTGTAACGGTGACTACAGTGGTCTCAGTTTTTAAATTCTATACAATGGAGCCAACTGATGATGATACCAACAGAAAATTCTAAATGGGAAGCATTCAAGGAATTAATCTTGGAGGTTACTAGGCTTTTCATACCAACTAAGAAATATTGTTCAAGGTTTAGGCCGAAACGGACATCAGATGACCTAATGAGACCCGTTGCAGAGAATAAATATGCAAGGGTTGCATATAAATTATAAGGCGACAGAGAAGCCTATGATAGATATAAGCTAGTCTGTAATCAAGTTGCTAAAGAGGTTAGGCAAGCAAAGGCAGAAAGCTTGGGCGTAGGATGCAAAGAAAAACAGAAAAGACTTGTTTACTTATGTAAACACTAGAAGGAAGGGGATGAATCATATTGGTACACTTTACATCGATGATTCGACTGTTGATCCTGCTCAGGTAGCTGACACAGTGTATGAATATTTTACATCTACATTCACACACGAAGAATTCTCTGGAGAAGTGGAGGCCAGAAGTTTATAAAACTATAATGATTTTGCAATAACTGAGAGGAAAGTGGAAGAGAAATTGTTGAAGTTAAACATTAGAAAGGTATCTAGAGTGGATGGGATATATCTAATTATATTACCGGAAGCAGCAGAGAAAGTAATCAAAGACGCTCCCATAATTATGGCTCCCATAGCCATAATTATGGGAGCTTCATTGGATTCAGTCGAAATCCGCACGGACTGGAGAAGTACGAATGTAGTCCCAATTCATAAAGATGGGAATCAAAGGGCGATACGAGTAATTATAGACCTGTTAACTTCCGTTCCAGGGAAAATAATGGAGTCACTGGTTAAAGAAGTAATGCATGATCAACTAGACAACACTGCACTGCGCGGTAGTACAGTGGTATCGTCACTGTTCTCCACACACTTGTTGGAAAAGGCCTGGGTTCGAATCCCTTCGATGACGCGAGAAACTTTAATGGGTTTTCTTCACTGAGTTTGTCGTTTTCTTAGCTGAGTTTGTCGGTCTCAGGCATAGATAGCAAGGTTCCTTCCCCCCCCCCCCAGAAACACGGGCTTTTCGTCCAGCAAAACAGGCAAATCGACCGAAGAACACACGCAATACACATGGGCCGTTGAATTAACATTTTGGGTGACCCTTCTAAAACAGTTAGTTTAGTTAGACAGGACTGCAGTTATAATTCAGATACAGAATTGGCTTGTTAAGGGGAAATCTTGTCTGACTAATTGGATTGGATACTAAGGTGTGGTCACAAAGGTACTGGATGTAAAACAATGTTGATATCAGATGCTTGGATTTTAGGATATCTTTTGATACTGATTCACATAAAAGACTGCTGTACAAATTGGAGCAGCGTGGTATTAAGGGAAAAATTCTGCTATGGATAAAGGGATCGTTGAGTGGGAGAAGATAGAGAGTGGTAATCAATGGACCCTGCTCCTGATGGACTAGTGTTATTAGTGGAGTGCTCCACGTTTGCAGACGATACGAAGTCCACGTTAATGTCCACGTTTGCAGACGATACGAAGGTTGGCATGGTTGTTTTAATGACAATATGCTACTGCAACAGGATCTAGGAGTTAGGCAGATGGGCTGAGAAGTGGCAGTTGAAGCTTAACATCGACAAATGCAAAGTACTGCACATGGGTAGCAATAATCCCAAACTAATGTACCACTGTGTAGTACTACACTCAGGGAAGTGAACAAAAAAGACATGGGGGGCGTAATTGTGCAGTCAGATCAGTAGCATAGCTACCGTTTTTCGGGCCCGGAGGCAAAGAACATGTTCGGGCCCCTACTTAATGAAAATTGCAAAAAGAGGAGACAGACAAAGACGCTGGGCCCCTAAAGGGCCCAGAAGCAATTGCCTTGCCTGCATACATGGTAGCTACGCCACTGAGTCAGATATGAAGTTCTCTGAGAGTGCAGACAGGCTGCCAGGACAGCTCATGGGGTTTTGTCAATGATACACAGAAATGTTGCTAGCCGGGATAATGAAGTTGTTATTGGGTTTTAAGAGCATTAGCGATTAAGGCCACATTGCTCCATATTTACTGTCTGTAAATTGCATGTGTTCTGTGGTTGATTTTCTGTCTACTGAAGGAAAAAAACCATGCTACCCTCGCTTGAGACCGTCTAACTCAGCCACGTTGTGAAAAAATCCATAAAAATTCCTCTCGTCATCGAAAGGCTCGAACCCAGGTCAGATTAAAAGGTAATTATACCTTTGTATAAGGCAATGGTCAGGTCACACCTTGAGTACTGCATTCAGGTCTGGAGGCCTCATTTTAGAAAGGATATACAGCTGGTTAAACGAGTACAGAGAAGGGCAATGAGATTGGTGAGGGGGGAAAAGGGCTGACTTACCAATAAAGACTTTAGTTCTCACACATTGCTTCTCGAGACAAGGCACATGCAAGGTAATCTGATTGAGGTGTTTTAGAATTTGAATGGATTGAGCAAGCTCAATGTTGATGGGATTCTTCTTACTGAGGCTTGATGGGATACAAATTCAAATTGAGAAAGGACGGTTGCAGAATAGATATGAGGAAGTTTGCCGTCAGTCAGCAGGTAGTTAATTGGTGGAACAAAATTCCACCTGTTGTGGTAGTTGACAACGAATAAATTCAAGGAAGGACTAGACAAACTATTGGAGGCTATGAATAGGTGAAATGGGACGTGCCCTTTTCTATTTTGTCACAACTAATTTCCAGTATTCAGGATGGCAAGTCATCGTCCTTTAGATGATTCTTTGAGATGGCAGGCCATTGAAACCGGGCAGCTGCAGGCGAAGGTGGCATGTTGGCTTAATGGGTCATGCAGAATCCTCTCGGCACTATGTAAGCAGCTTCAGGAGTCCGGTTGGCTGTTAGTTTTATGGCGAATCAGCATCTAAGGCTATTGTGCACCAACAGGAGTCAGGAAGCATGACAAAAAGAGCTGGCTGTCAACCAGAACAGACCGCGTTCTGGCTGTAACCCTACGATGTCCTGTTATCAACTCTCTTGAGGTTGCTGCTGCCACAGGTGAAAACATTTCTAATCGGACTGCGTTAAGAAGGCTCGATTCAAATGAACTCTATGCAGGGAAGCCAGTGGTTTGTATCCCATTAACCGACTAGTTGGATAGCTTTTGTTCAGTGCAGACGTGTCTAAAGTCGCTCCTGGATTTATCTGGTTTATAGTGATATTTAGTGCCTTTCCCCCAAGTTGTTAAACATGTCCATGTGAACTATGAAGCTTGGGTGAGTGACAAAAGCCCTTTTTTGAAGCTGACAATTAGTGGGTTACTGCAGATTAAATGTATTTCTGTTTTGCCATTATACCATTATATTCTAATGTAATTTTAACGTTATGGCTGCCTTGTTGTTTTGGAATCTTTAACTGTCAGCTTTTATTTTGCTTGTTCTCCCAAATTTTGGGGTGGACAAGTAACCTGTAACTATTTTGAACACCTGTGGGGCTGATTGGGATGCTGGGGTTTATTATTATTATTAGCCATATGGTGCAAGGAAGCCTGAGGCTTATGCTGCACCAGTCACAAAAAAATTTCTGAACCACCCCGAGAAAGAGAGAGAGAAGTAGAAGGGAATCACCAAGAAAGAGAAGAATGATATCCAGTTCAGGACCCTGAGTGTGCCAAGCCCATACTCACCAGATGTGAGCCCCTGGGGTTCATTTGCATCCATAGCCAGCCTAGTTATTTTTTACTCTTTGGCCTCTGCTTGAGATACAGATTTCTATAGCCGCCATATTGCCTTCTTCCTCCTCTACTGACGGTAATAGTGGGAAAATAGACTCATTTTGGAAGGAAACTACACTGGAGGCTGCCATCTTGTGACGTTATCATTGCTACTGTGGATACACCTTTGGTAAAAGTTAGTGTCACTATTTACTGGTTGCCATGGTTACTCATATAATATGGATATCTCATGACTGAGTATTGAGTGTATAGTGCATGCCAAATTATTGGTAACCTTTGATTATTGTACTTGCTTTTTATTGATTGATTTTAAATATCTATTTTACACTGTTTTTATCATGGGTACCTGGTCTAAGTAGTGGTGTCAACCCTTTAAAACTGATTTTTAACCCTTTTCTGGCCTTAGGTAAGGCTAGAGAGCAATTTTAGAATTGGGCTTATTTTTGGGCTGAAAATACAGCTCACTTTGAACTGTGTTCCCTCAGTTCCTATGGGCTTATACTTTTGTATTTGGAAACTAGACCAAATTACTTCATTTTATTGGTTGATTTTAAATATCTATTTTATACTGTTTTTATCATGGTTACCATTTTCTGGCCATTTAACCATTTTCTGGGGTTTCTTCTCCTTTATACAAATTAATTTCGTTATTTTGACAACAGAAACCTTGTGGTCTCTTCAGGCTTCTGCTCGGTTTAGAGGCGTTTCTAGGACTATTCTCAAGGATCTGTTCTCGGGCCTGTCTGTTGGATCGTGGTCCTTGATGGATTGCTCAATGCTCCCCATGGTGATATTGTCAACATCACATACGCAGATGACCTTACCCTGATTATTCCTGGTGATTCCTCCCCACGGTGATATTGTCAACATCGCTTACGCAGATGACCTTGCCCTGATTATTCCTGGTGATTCCAGATCTGATCTTGAAATCAAAACGAACAGTATCCTTGAGGAACCCCACTCTTGTTCTGTCCATAAATTATCCATTTCAGTTTCTAAAACTAAGCTAGTACTTTTAAAGGGACAACTTAATTTCAGTCCTCTGCCTGTTGTTAGACTCATGGATCAGAGTACCTCCCTTGTTAGGCAATATAAGTATCTTGGTATCATTATTGATGATCGCCTTTCCTTTGTCCCACACGTCAAATACATTCTTAATAAGATCAGATCTGTTTCTGGCTGGTTGATAAATATTTCTCGCTCCCTGTGGGGGTCTCAAATCCTCCACTCTTGGATTGTATTACAAATGTCTGTTCCTCCCTGTTATCTGTTATGGAGCTGGTGCCTGGGGTCTTGAATGCACTTATCAAAAAATATGTTATTCAATCACAGCGTATGTTCTTATTGGCCACTTGTAGGGCGTGCAGAACTGTTTCTTCTGACGCCCTGATGGTTCTCAATGGCAGAATTGATGTCTATTATGAAATTATTTTCGAATATCTTTCTTACTTTCGTAAAAAGCTTATTCCTGCTTCCGTTGGTGAGTTTGCACTCGGTTTTGATCTCTTATCTAAGGATGATAAGAGTAGACTATATACTGTTTTTATTGCTAGTGGGCAACATTCCTCGGAGGTTTCTACACTTGGTAGAACTACTTATTCTTTTATTCCTAAAGTTTTTGTAAATAATAAGTCATTGAAGTGGTACAGGCTTAGCTTATATACTACTTTCCTCCTTTCGGGTCATGGGAGAATTAACTCCAGACTTTTTAGATTTGGATTAGTTCCCTCTCCTCTGTACTTGTGGCTCTGAGGAGACAGTGGAACACTTGATCCTACATTGTAATTTGTACGTTGATATTAGACTACAGTTACTTTTATGTACAAATGTAAATACTGTTGAAGATTTTCCTCGTTTCATAGAGTCCAGGGACTCCTTGGAATGCTTTTCTAACTTTGCAGAGAAACTTATCAAAAGAAGAGCCAGAATTATAAGTGACATTAATTAAAATTTTGTTTGTTTTGCTGTTGGTACACTTGAATCATTAGGCATTTTGTCTTTTGGTTCCTTCTTGTACTAATTTATATAATTTTTATGATCTGATTATTTTTGTTATAAATTTATAACATACCTTGTGGTGCTGAAAGATGGGTTCTTCAGCTCTGTGTTCTTACTACAGCCTTGTGTATTGACCTTTTCTATCCCAGACCTCTTCCTGCTGGCTGTTCCTTCCTGGTTCATGCTGCTAGATGTCCCTTGGTGTGGGGCATTCCATTGCTGTCCCAAACTTGGATGATTACTGGTTATCTTCACTGCCTCTGGAAAAGTGAGACTATTCGCAAAATTCATATTTTGCAGGTGCTTGCACCCTTAGATACTGTTTTTGGAACTCACAGCTGTTCTCAAGATTCCGACAATTGCTTCTTCCTGAGGCTATTAAATGATATAGTCTGAGAACTCCTGGTATTATTGCTGTTGGATCTTGGGCCTTTCTTTCCAAAGGTGAACGATGTATGATAAATCAACTTATGGTTTTACTGAGTTTAAATTAAGATTAAGATAAATTGATTTTCTGTTCTCTTCTGATCTTTGTCTGTCATGTTAATTGTATTTAAACTGTTTTAACTGTTTTTATTTGGCCTCTTGTTTAACTGGGCCAGTTATTTATTTATTGTACAGTGTTAATACACCTGACCTTTGCTTGTTAATTTTCTCCTGTGAGTTAACTGAAATTGTTTTTTGATGCTGTTAAATTTTGTATAGTGTAAATATGTTCTTAGTTTCTAAATTTCTGTACACATTATAATTAGTTTGTCAATTTCCTCCAGTGTGCTAATTTAAATTGTAATTAGACGATCTGTAAAAATTGACTATTGTATAATGTAAATGTTTTTAGCTTTTAGACTTGTATATTTTGTAATTATTCTGTCTCTACCTGTACTTCTGGTTCGGGTTTGGTTGGGCTGCCTTTCCTTGTTGCCAGTTGGAACTATTCGCTAACCTTTATAAATTATTGCCTTCGGGTTGAGTACTTTCTCCTGTGCGGGATCTCTTTTCTTGCCCATATGAGATTTCTCCTGTTCCACTAGTAGTTTCTCCTTTCCTTTCTTTATCTTCTTCAGGGAAGTTTCCTTCCCTATACTTCTACTTTTCCCTCTCTCTTCCCCCTCACTTCATTCTATTTCTTTTACTTATTTTATCGGGGTTCCTTGGAACCCCAGTTAGCAAAATTATGCTAATGTCCCTGTAGGGACGGGAGTCAGGACGCCGGATATTTTCCCCTTGCCTCCTGGCTGCAAAGTCTTCAAGTACCGGCAAACAACAACCATCACAATACACACTTATATCTTCATACATGCCGGCTATAAATAACCTATAGATGATACAGCGGTAATAGGGGAAACCCTGGAGCCCACATTATATACAAAAATACTTATCCCATTAACCCCAAAGCACCACAGAGCTCATCAAAACTGGTGCTATGAACATGACTTGAGACCTGACAAATGGGGTAGTTCTGTTCTCTGATGATTCCTGTTTTGGTCTAGATTCTAGATGTTATTCCATCAGGAGACAAAGAGGAATGCAGTACCGTCAACATCAGAGAAAGAGACACTTACAGTGGAGGCAGTGTTCTTGTGTGGGGCAGAATAATGATAAATGGCTGCACCCCTCCCATGTTTTTGATAGGGGTACGAAAAACAGATTCTCAAACCCTATGTGCTACCTTTTAGGGATGCAGTTCACTCAGATTTTCTTTTCATGCACAAAATGCTACTACACATAGAGCTCAAGTGTTGGAGGAACATCTTGAAACTGAAGATATCTAATGTCTGCTGTATCTCATTACGCACCACACTCATCAGTCACCTGTTGAGCTAATAAGGTTTGCACTGGTGGAAGAATGGGATTTGTTGCCACAGAATTTCATAAACACCCTTATATCGAGTATAGTTCACTGCTGTCAGACCTGTTTAGCTGTTCGAGGGAATCATATTTGCATGACCCTATTTTTCAAGCACCCTGTATCAGCTTATGTAATGTGATGTGATCTTAATGGCAGTTTTTATACCTGTCCGACATTTCTCAGTCTCCTCATTTCATTGTTATTCTATGGTACACCATACCAAAATTTGTCCTGCTTGACAGCAGGTTGTACGAGTTACGCCATGTTTAGTGTTTTCTTTTGTTGAGAAGTGTAGATGGCATCTGATATTAGGGTGATTAGTGGCTTGCTGACAGCTGCACAACTGTGGTAGCATTCTGTGCACCATACTGGCACTAAGGTATCCAGTCATCTAACAGAAGACCTGTGTTCTGTGATGTTGACTGCATTCCAAGCGTGATTCTTTGCACTCTCCTGTCTCATTTCATCAGCTCCAAAGGCATTCTGGGTCATTTTGTGACGGTTTTAACACTAGTGCGTTTTCATTTACAGATTGCATCACCAAATATTGAATTAGGAATCTTCATACCTTTGGAATGACAAATACAGACCAATTGCATATGTGACACCCTATTATCATTCTGTGCTGGAAGTCTGTCAGTTGCAGCACCTTACATTTATAGTCGTACTAATGTCTCCTCAGTCCTACAAGCATATTTATAGTTGTCTGACACCTGGTACTTGTTTAGATGCAGTCAACTGTCAACTGAAGGGTGTCTAGATATTAATGCATTAATATACCAGTGTATTGCATAATGTTACTGCACAGAATAGGTTATTGTTTGCTTGCTGGACAGTTTACTTACGCCATCTAGAATTATAATTTTAAACATTTCTGCAGAATAGACACTGCATTTTACCAGTAGGGACATGGAAGTAAAAGAGACTGGCTGTTGTTTTTGAGGCATTTTTATATATAAATGGTAGGCTGAGAATTTACAGCTACATGTGCAGCACAGAGGTTTCTACTGATGAAATTTGCTATTTTTCCCATTGCTGAAAGCAGTCATCACAGTCACTGAGATCATAGAGGAACAAATTTCCTAAAAATATTCTAATTTTGGTAAATTTCAATATTGTATCAAATCTTGTAAGCTTATTCTAATTAGTTGAATTCTCGTTGGATTTATTGCTGCAAAAGGTGTACACTGGGGTTCAAAAATAGTATGACCAAATGGAATGAAAAGCAAGACTCCACATTTTTGCTGATGGTTTAGTTGCAACATTTTTCACTGCCCAAGCACCACATTAGACAGAACACACAAATATAAATATGCTTATAAGCCTTTGAGGAGACAGTAGTACAACTGTGGATGAGATGCCACAATCAATGGAGTTAATAGCTTCTAGCACAGAATGATAACAGGGGGTCACATAAGTTATTGGTTATGCAACATTTCAAAGGCTGCCCTTTTCAGCGCCTTCCATCGATGACATGATGAATTTTTATGGACTGTTTTCACATGGCTCAGTTAGTCAGTCTCAGGTGAGGGTAGCATGATTTTTTCTTCCTGACTCGGGAGTTTCATCCAGCAAGCAGAAAATCGACCACAGAACACAGTATATACAGAGCAATATGTTGTTTGGTTTTTAGGAGCATTAGCAACTAAGGCCATACTGCTCCGGGAATATGTGGTGGGCATTTCCTGACCTTTCCGCATCCTCCGTATTTGGTGGTGATGGGCTCGAACCCGGTCTTATCAAGAAGCGTGTGCTACGCACTGTTGCTCCTTCCCACCTGGCTAAGGAGGCGCCACAGAGCAATATGGCCTTAGTCGCTGATGCTCCAAAAACCCTACAACTACTGTAACAACAATCCCAACTAATGCTAGATGCCATCTAACTTGGGATAAGGCCTTTTGTTCTTGGGCCACAGACAAATGGAAAGCTGTTCTTTGGAGGAGTGACAAATAACAGTATATGGTCTACAAGTCTTAACAGTCTAGGGTCACTCTTGGATGTGGCAGATGCCACACCAAGGCATGCCTGTGGGGAACTTTACCTGACATACTATGTCATCCAAAAGTGAAATTTGGAGCTGTTTTTCATAGTTTCATTTGGGAACATTGGTTATTTTAGACAAAACCATGAATGCCAAAGTTTATCTAGACATCCTAGACAATAATACATTACCCACATTGTGACAGCACACTGGGGAAGCCTCTATCAGTAGGACAATGCTCCATGTCATACTGGTTTGAGGATAAGCATCAAAAAGCCTGATCAAAAAGATGAAAACTTTTTGGTGTCATCATCAAAAAGACTGACCAACACAATTTATAGTCTTGACCTTAATTCTGTAGAGAACCAATTAAGTGCACTTTTCCTGGTCAAGTCAGGTTGGAGCAATGCGACAATACCAGCAGTGTTTGGGGAAATCGTTACATTTATATGGCAGAAAAAAATTCACATTCTGATCATAGCAGGCTACGGCCCATATGTAGGACCACCCCTGATTGAAGCACCATAATCCAGGTGATATCTGATTAAAACTCTATATAAATGAAGTAGAGTATCAGTCAGCACCCCATGTTGTAGATATTTAATTTTTTCAGGCAAATTGTTCTTAGGCATGTTTGAAGTTAAATTTTCCATTTAGTATTAGGCTTAGAAATCTACAACTACAGAAAGAGATAAGGTGTCACTCTCTAATCATAATTTGAGTGGATTTTAAATTTTTTACAGAATGAATACTATTTGATTTCAATGTGCTAAATGGTAGCCATTGTGAGACATCCAAAACTCAATTTCATTGAAATCAGAATCAATGCTTGATGTAATTTTTTTTTTTTTTTTTTTTTTTTTTTTTTTGTTTGACAAAAGATCATCTGTACTGATAAGTTTGTTTGGAATATCACGAGTGATATTCTTTACTGAAAACAATCTAGATTTCAATTTATATTCCTAATATGCATTGCAGGAGTACATTTAGATAACCTGATGGAATCTGCCATTTAGGAAGCTTAAAATCAATAAGGGAAGCCTGCTGGTTATACAGATGTGTAAAGATCCATAGAATATCAAAATGTTATGCATCAAAAGTTTAAAAATCCAAATGTACCATAACTATATGTTTTTGACAATATCATATCTAATGTTTTCTTATACTAAATTAGTTAGGAAATCTAATGCGATCATCTTGGAAGACTCCAGAAACCCGGTGAGGATTTATTTTCTCATCTTCATCCGAAACAACTAGTTGAAGAAATTTTACAATTCAGTGGAACAGAAATCATTTCCTGATTTTAGGGCAGCTATACAAGTGAATGTTTCTATAAGCATTCCTGGAAAATTCATTTTACTATACAAGAGGCGTTTGAAGAGTTCCATGGCCTAAATATGAAAGGATAGTGGTACAGTGTTAAAATTTTCTATATTTAATGTGTAGCACTTAAAATAGTAACCCACCAAGTTTCATGCAGTTTCAATTTTTTTTTTCTTTTGTTAATTACAAATCCTGAAGTCAAAAAAGTTGTGTGAATGAGGAAAGATGGACAAAATTATTCACTGTGCAGTCTTCCAATATTTGGGAAATGCCAAATATTGAAAAAACAATATGAATTTGGCTTGTCTGTCCAGTCAAGCATGAAACTCCCTTTAAAACCTATTGAAACGTGTTAAACACATATAACTGGGAAATGTCAAGCATGTGCTGTGAAAGATAGAGGGGAAAATTGTCATGATTTGATTTTTCTGGGGAAAACTGTCATGATTTCTCTTTTTTAGAGATCACTTGTATCAGAGCAATATTAATTGATCAATACTGGATTAACTGTCCATTCTGAACTACATATACCTTAATGATAAATAACATATAGCTCCATAATTCAGTTTGAATTCTATTGTCTGATGAATTCCACACTGCTGAAGTATTTGCCAAACAATTGTCAAGGATTGAGACTATTGATATGGAGCCTTTGGTTTCATTTCCTGGTTGAGATCTGTTGATCAATGAGGATGACCAAAACTCAGCATTGAAGAATATGAAAAATGACAATACAAAAGACCCAGATGACTCACCAACTGTATTTTGGAAAAAGTCTACCACTACTCTTAATCCTATCATGCTTCATATTTGTAACTTATATCTGAGACTGGACATTTACCCAAAGCATTTCAATCAGGTTAACATACTTCTGGTATTCAAAAAAAGGTGACAAGTGGTCTGTATAAGATTTTAGACCATTCCCCAGCAAAAAAAAAAGCCTTTCTAAACTATTTGACGCAGTAGTGCATAAACAACTTTTCAATTTTTTCAAGCCTTACATATCAAAATCAACGTGGCTTTGGTTGTGGAAAGTCAGCATGTGTATGTAAGTTTTCTCTGGGAGTCCTATTGCTGTTATCTAGGGTCACATTGCTGTTGTGGCTAAGCAGCTGTATAACACAATGTTCCAACAGTGTTATCATCCACCAAGTGAAGCCTGAACCATTTATCCAACTCTGTGTATATGTATGTGTGTTCTCTGCAAACATATTGCTGCTAGGATGTTATGTAGGATCACATTGCTCCTATGTCTGAAAAGCTATATAATGCAATGTTCCCAGTGTCATTAATAATCAAGTGAAGTCAACTTTTTATCCAACTCAGTGTATATGTTTGTGTGTTCTCTAGGAGCCCTATTGCTGTTAGGTTGGGTCACATTACTCTCTGGAGTCTGAGGAGCTATATAATGCAATGTTTCCACATTGTCATTAACAATCAAGTGAAATCTGAACCTTTTATTCAACTCAGTGTATATGTATGTACGTGTTCTCTGGGAGCCCAACTGCTGTCATGGTCACATTGCTCTTGTGGCTCAGGAGCCATATAATGCAATGTTACCACAGTGTCAAGTGAAGTCTGAACCATTTATCTAACTCAGTGTATTTGTATATATGTTTTCTGTGTACTTATTGCTGCTAGGCTCTTACGTAGAGTTACATTGCTCTTGAGGCTGAGGCTGTATAATGCAACGTTCCCATAGTGTCATCATCTGCAAGTGATTTCTAAACCTTTTATCCCACTCAGTGCAATACAGTAATACCCCGACTTACACGAACTCGGAGTTACGCGGTTCTTGATTTTTTCGTTTGGCAACACTGCCGCCCACTATCTTCAAGGTCGTTTTTCATATGTTATCGATATACGGTGCGACGGCGGAGAGTGAGAGCGAAAGATGAACAAAATTCAACTTTGCTGCGCATGAGCTGCACACATATACAAGAATTTGTATTCCAACTGTCATATTTATGTGTGCATTCGAATTCGTGCTCAACGTTTGTTGGAAATTACATCGTTTCCACGAGAGAAATGGATCGCGTCGGTCGAGCCATATACAGTCAGTTCTCGTATAACACGTGTTTACACTACACAAATTCGATCATACACTATTTATAAATACGGTAATGATATCTTATAATATAACACGAACCGAATTGGCTTATGCACGATTCGCCTTTGTGTTTACAAGAAATGGCAGTCGAACGCAGAATCACCCCAACCGAACGCAACACGATAGGAATGAAGAGAAGATTCTGAAAATGTATTTGTTTTAGGGGAAACACATTTCTCGAGTTTACTACCAGATTCCACTAGCAGAAACGCAACTGGATTTTTAATGTTTTATGATAGTAACCCCTAGAAATGTGAGGTGTTAATAGTGTATCTCTGCCTTTATGGTGTTGTTTATTCAGTTGCTACTTGTTATAGCTTCGTTTATTCGTATCAAGCGTGCCTCCTCGTTTTGTAATTGTGCTTTATTCCCTAAAAATGAGTAAAATACTTAAAAGGTGTGAAAAGGAAGCGTACTGGTGAAGACACTGCAGATTCAGAGAGAAAAAGAAAAGCAATTATCAATAAACAGAGGCGGACTGGGTCAAAAATTCTTACCCGGGAAAATTTATAGTGGCCTCATACTATGGTTTATGGCCAAAATCACACAGGCCCACCAGGGTTTCCCCGGTAAGGCTTATGGCCAGTCCGCCTCTGTCGATAGAGAAAAAATATGAAATTGTGAAACGCTTTGAGCGAAATGAAAGACCATGTGATATTGCACGTGCTACAGGCCTAAATGAGGCAATGGCAAAAAGCACATGACAATTGCAAACTTGACAGAAGGTCTCAGCTCAATTGAAAAGGGCTTAAAAATTTTAGAAAACATAGACTACAACGAAGAACGCGTTATAGCTACAAAGCAAGGAATAAAAAAAATTATTAGCTTGCTACGAAGAAATTCTGCGTGAAAAAAAGAAGTCTCTGTGTCATCAGATGAATTTGTTAGATTTTATGAAGCCATCGACATCGAAATAACTTTTTTACGTAAGTCATTTATTTTTTTAATACATATTTTGTATTAATATGTATAAAGAACTGCAATTTTATTAATATTTTTCTTCTAAACTAGTGTTTTTGTTAGTCCTTGGTCCCAATTAAACAAAATTTATATGTATTTATATGCAAAGTTATACCCCGACTTACGCGAATTCGACTTGAGCGATTTTCGTCGGACCCACCTATCGCGTAACTTCGGGGTATTACTGTACTTCACAAAATATGTGATGTCATCTCTACAGATTATGAAATCAATGATTGGATTATGGACTAGGACACTGCTTTATTATTAGTAGTATTGTTGTTCTTACATCATTACTGATTGGGTGGATCCACCCTGCGATGGGTATTACTACCAAGTGCACAGGGTGGCTGTAATGTGTCGTGTTACTGTAGATCCAGGAACTCTGACTATCCTACAGGTATTGAGGATTGCAACTTTCTGTAATTCCTTGTATATGTTCTCTGGGAGACCTAGTGCCGCTAAGGTCTTTGGCACCATACAATTAACACTATACACTATATTCGGCTATTATGTTCTGATTCTTCAAGTGGTGTGATATCTTCTTGGTTATGCAGCTGGTCATAATCTTGTATATCATTGGGATACAACTGATAGGCCTGTCTGGATTCTGTTGGGTCTCTGTGGGGTTATTATTTTTATTATTAATTAATTTCTTTTTGTTTCTTATACTGGGCATATAAGTCTTTATGTCTTGCTTTTAATTTTATGAATTAAATCAGCATGGTCTTTTTATATATATTACAGGACATTTCATGTGAAGATATTAGTAATTCAATTTGTATTGGACTACATGTAATTCAAATATCTTTCATATGAAATGAGAAAATTCATACATAAAAGAATTTCAATTATATAGGTTTTTTTTTTTTTTTTTTTTTGTTATTGTAATGCTAACTGAAATAATGATCTAAATGAAAGAATGCTAAATTCCTTTTGTTTAATTTCTGGAATGAATGAAAAATTGTCTTCCAAATTTTTCATTCATTCCAGATTCTTTGTATTTCTGTGAAGTGTATAAAAAAAAAATTATTAGTGGCTCTGGTTAGCAGGGAAATGATGCAGTGTTAGGATGCCAGACATAAAACAATAAATAAATAAAGGAAAAGAATTAAATAAAAATTAGAACCGAATTTAAAAGCAGTTCAATTCATTCATTACATTGAAACCTAAAACAACAGTTAAGATCAGTCAGAATGACAAATGTAAATTTATGGAGTTAAGGTCAAAAGAACCATGGAAAGAGAAAACGGCTACATTTCATGTTACCACACGGCTAATATAACCGTTTGTACTTATGTTATGGTTTGCCATTCACCCGCCATTCTTAGTGTTCTTTTTTTGGATTGGAATAACAATAAATTATGAAAATTATATACTAATAATCTGCAAATTCATATATTGTCCAATACGCAATAACAAAACTTTACAAAATGCTCCAGGAACATTGCAAAGAAATTAGAAATGTTCCGGCCTGTTTCTATGCCCTGAAAGTGGGGCCTCCACTGCCTATGCGTTTTAACATGTAGCTGGAATTTCCATTGTTGTGTCTATGGGAGTGTCCACTCTGTATGTTACTACTCTGTGGTTTTCTGCTCATCAAATGAAAATTATTTAGTTTTTTTCCCTTTTCACATTTATTAACAACCTCTGGGTTACTGACTAGTTCATGTGTTTTGTTTCATTTTCTCTCTCTCTCTCTCTCTCTCTCATAGTATGGTTGTTGCTTTGGTGTTCATATGTATAAAGCAATGACAACTTTTTAACTTAGGTGTTAAAAATTTTTAGTGGCCAAATAAGTTACATAACTGTTTGAAGTATAATAAATATACCTATTATACAAAAATATAACATGAGTACATTTTCAAGATTTATAAACAACTTTTTACAGTGAACAAAACAGTTCACCATGCAACAGAGAATTTTTTTTAAAAATTAGAGTGGATATGAATTTCCACTGAAAAATCCATCAAAAACAAATTGTTTTTATTACTACATTAATCTTTTAATATATTTTTGAAGTATAATACTGATAAAAAAGCAATGATGTAAGGTTAGTTTATAACAATTATAAAAAAATGAAACCATGAATTCCATGAATACTGTGTAATGACTGTGTAATAATCTCTTAAAAGTTTTTATTGAAATAACAAGCCAAAGACTATTGTTTATTTTTACTAAAAAGTAACACTCAAGGTTCTCTTAATAAATCTTGCATATGATGCCTGTAAATTGTGTTGCCAGTCTTTGCAGATAAGTAGAAAACCTGATTAGTTGTCTGAACGGTTGATAATTCAGGCCAAACTACCAGCCAATCCTTTGGTAGTTTGAAAAAAGCAAGTCATCAACAAATCCAAAAACAGGATTTGTTGATGACTTTCTACCTTGAAAACATAAGTCAGTCAGCCAGCCACTAAAGAATCCAGGGACAATAGGTCATGTGTAATGAAGTGTGATATTTCTACATTAAAATAATGCTATTACAATCAGTATGTGCATTAGGAAATGCGGCATTACTATATCAAACACAACGGCAGATGAGTGCAGTACTTTACCAAGGGGCTTAAAATGAAAAACATTACAAAACAGAACACTTGTCAGGATAATATGTGCAGAGGCAGTTAACACATGTACATAGCATTGCTGATGGATACAACAAACTGAAACTGTGTGGTAGTATCCATTCTGAACTCTGCTTTAACCCTTTTTGGAAAATACACTAGAACTTCACCAAGCTTATAGAAATATTAAGGTTACACTCTATTAGCATAAAATAAACACTATCCTGCCAAAAGTCATGGGACATTTGTAGTTATGAACAAAACACAAATTCATTCAAAGGAAAAAAAAAATGAATGGCTTACCTTCAAGTCAGTTGTAATAACTACTCTATGCAATGCATCATGAAAGACTTTTTTTTTTTTTTTTTTGTTAATCTGGGATAAAGATGGAGGTACCGTACTCTATTTATTCTTTATTCAAAGCATTCATGAACTCCATTAATTGAGTGGGTCACCATGGCCTTACTCTGATTCTGTTTCAATTCATCTCAAAGACATTAAATTGGGCTTAAGTCAGGCTCTGTGCTGGTCACTTTAAAGAAATGGGAAAATGTCGCTTTTGTCCACATCACAAGAAATCGTCAGACATGATTCCTACTCCAAAGGAGAATAGATCAAGTAGTAAGCATTCTACAGGTCCGTAAGACTGGAAGAGCATGTACTTTCTTTTATGCAAAAAAATAAATAAATAATAGTATGCTTATCAGTTGAGAAATATTCAGTTAAAAGCATTATAAACTGCTAGCCACTTGGATTTACCTTGCTGCAACTTAAAGCAAGTATCAGCACTGGTACTGATGGTTTATGTGAAGAGGTGGCTTAGCATTTTGACAAAAAAGCAGTCAGCATAAACACCATACCGGCAGAAGTATAAAGATCATAGAAAGCTATACACGGTAGGAATGTAGTTCTTACTCTGAAAACTTTATATATAAATTCTATTATACATTAATTTCTTCTTATTTTGACTTTGCTTAGCATTAGAAAAATATTAAATGAGAATTTATTTTTGGAAAAAAAAAATTTGAAGCAAATGTATCCTCTACTTCTATTTATGTTCACCAACTTGTGGATCTGAATTCCAGAGAATTTCTTCAATTTCAGCTTTTGTAAATGCTAAAATTAGATATCAGTAGATGACAAGTGCAATGTTCTGCAAATTTAATGCAGCCATATATTAAAAGTCAGTCAGCTACTAGTTGGAAATACAGATAAGAGATGGCAGTATATATTGAATAAATTTCAAGACAATCTATAAGTAATGGACACTTTGAAATCAAAATTAAAATCTGCTGACATGAAACTAAATACAATGTACCTGCTGTATTAGCAGGGTTCAAATCAAAGTTCTAAAAAATCAGTCAGCGATATGGAGATGCTCCAAAATTTTGCTGTCTAACCATTTTGAATGGGAAAATGTTGCTTTTCACAAAAGATGGGATCCACCATGTTGCATTATTGTTTGTGGTGGTTTGATAACCACTTCAGAGAGTGACAGTCTCATGGCCATGGACCAACAGAATTGCCTACTCAAATCAATTTGCTTTTGTACACACATGTGCGCGCGTATAAAATATATGCAAGTAGTATGGCAAACCAATAGAGCGAAATAATAAACTAAACCAGTTAAACAATACCAAACAAAATTTTTTTTATTTTTACTATCTTTATTTTATTTATTTATTATTATTATTTTTTTGTTCTCGCCTTTTTATATATGAGGTCAGTGTTTGTAGTGTTTTGGCATGAAATTTTTTTACGGCCGGATGCCCTTCCTGATGCCAACCTTTACCCTTTTACCAGGACTGGGGATATGCAGTGGTATTGCTGCATCCTGCTTATCTCCCCCCCCCCCCCGTAACCTTGCATGTTTCTTTCAACCTTCTATCACAACTACTTCTGGGTGAATACAAATTACAATGAATTGTTGCAAACACTTTCTGCAGACATAGTAACATGTTGTGTACCCCTTTCACAAGTACAAATGTTGATCTGTTTTTTCAAGGGAATTTCAGACATTTCAAGTAAGGTATCTGTTATTTATAAATTGTCTTGAAATTTGTCCAATATGTGCTGCAATCTCTTATCTGTGTTTCCAACTAATAAAAGATACACTTTTAATATATATGGCTGCACAAAAATTGCAGGATAAAATTTCATCTGTCATCCACTGTTAGCTTACAAAAGCTGAAACTGAAGAAATTTTCTGGAACTCAAGATCCAAATTGGTGAGCACAAATAGATACTGTTGCTTTAAATAAAAGTAATGTGTTTTTAAACTATTTTTTATGAATTAAAAAAAAAAAAAAACATTCTCATTTAATTTTTCTCTAATGCTAAGCAAAGTTAAGAAGAAATTAATACAGCTGAAACCCATTGAAATGCGATTCTGCTAATAACACAATGCCAGCATGGCTACCATTTTTCATCAGATGAAATGGCTCCCAGTTTTTGTCATGTTTTCAGTCACTGAAGATCAACATTTTGGATTCCTTATGAAGATGTGCCGATATTTTCAGTTTAACGCGAATCTGCATTATTCTTTGATTTCCATAAGATAAACAACTTGTAAATTTACTGCAAAGCGTTTGAACACACACACAGTATTTTTTTAAAAAATTTATTGGATGCATGTAAAATCACAGAAGTCATTTGAATACAAGACATAATCCTTTTGTTTCATGCCAGTAACCATCTGTTTGATTTGTATTTCAAATGAACAAGCTGTTTTGTTTTACTTAATGCATTCATATACAATAGGCTATTCACTTGAGCAACAATTCAAGTGTTTTTAGTAATGTTTTAGTAGTAATTTAAAGAAATGGCTGAAACTTCAAAAAAAACAGATGTTTACTATAGAAGAAAAAATTGCTGCTCTTGATAGAATCAAGTCTGGAATCCAGCAAACTCAAGTGGCTAGAGACCTTGGAGTGAATGAATCTACAATGAGTAGATAGTAGAAAGAAGAGGAGAAACTTTGTGATGCAGCCAAATCTATGGAAACAAACAATGGACTGCAATGAAAATGCTTGCGGCAACCTCAAGACAAACACTGGATAAAGCTATGTTTCACTGGTTTGTTCAAGAATGATCAGAAGGCATAGATCCATCTGCAAACCCAAGCTAAAAAATTCCACAGCATTCAATGCAAGTAATGGATGCCTAACAAGTTTTAAAAAGCGTCTTGGAATAATCAAAATGGCTATATCAGGTGAGATACGTTCAGCCAATGATGAAGCTGCATGCTCTTACCCTGCCCAGCTTCAGAAAATAATGGAAGATGGTGGCCATACCACAGAATAGGTAAATAACTGTGATGAGAATCACTGTTATTAAATGTCACCCAATTCCATTCTGGCTTGTAAGAACGACACTAAAAGAACACAAGGCATCAAAGCAAATGAAAAACAGGTTTACATTTCTGTGTAAACCAAACAGGAAATCACAAACTGAAGTCACTTTGTGTAGGAAAGTTTAAATCACTATGATGCATCCATCATGTGAACATGACTTCTATGCCATTTGCCTATGACTTTAGCAAAAATGCATGGATGACATCCAGCATTTTTGAAAACGGGTTTCCTAAGCAATTTGTACCTGATGTATGTAAACACTTACGGCAATAAAGGCTAGATACCAAAGCTCTCTTGCTGCTGGATAACTACCCTACATTTCCTCCTGTTGATAACCTAATCAGCTGAGATGGTAAAATCCGAGTGAGTTACTTACAGAAAAACACATCAAAGATACAGCCTCTGGATCAAGGGATTATATCAACATTTAAAATGAACTTCTGCAAGACTCTGATACAGAAAATCATCACTAGTGAGGGTTCTGTTATATCATTTTTAAAAAGCTGAACTTAAAGGAAGTTTTTTTACATTGGTGACGAAGCCTGGGAAACTGTGATGAAAAGGTGTATTTCACAATGTTGGAGAAACATATTGGGTGTATCTAATCCTGGATAACTCCCAAGTAGCCAGCAACGGTGATGAAGAGAATGACTTTGAGGGCTTTATAGAGGAAGATGTCTCCGCTGCTGACCAGGGTTTTTCGAGTCCAAGTACTCAGACTCGATACGAGGCTTGACGAGTCTGAACCTTGCTTTTCCGTTGTTTTAATACTGTTATCTTCACTTACCTGTTAAATATTCTAAATACAATTATGGTCTGATCATATGCTATTTTTTTCATCTCATACGTGAGATGGCGCTGTGTTGCAATAACTCACCTTGTTTATTCATATAACACGTCATATCAAAAAAATAAGATTGTGATGCAAATATTTTAAGATTTATACAAGAGTTTTCTTTACTGTTTCTGCACATTTTTATGTATTTTTTGCAAGCTGAGGTTAGATGGTGATTTATTTTGTAGTTATTTTTCATGGCTGTTCACATTTTCTGTATTATATCAAGTTTCACAGAAACTGAGATTCTCCGAACAGTTCGAATTTATAACTTGGAATAACCTTTACTTTTAACAAATTAAATTTGCTACTCTACTCTCATGACTAGATCGTATATATAGCTTAGCTTAATTTTCAGCACTCACCTCATGAGGTGAGTGCTGAAAATTAAGTAAAGCTATATATACGATCTAGTTATTACATTACAGCACATAAGGACTCCTTAAAAAATCAAGAGTCTACTCTCATGATTATCTTGTCTTATATAAAATAAAATTTTAAACACATTTTTACCTTAATGTTAACTATTCTGTTCTTAATTTAAATATATTAATAATTTTTGTACAATTTCAGCTAATTTGAAAAAAAATACTTTGCCAAAGCAAAAGAGCTCAAAGGTTTGGGAGCATTTTGCAGCAGGACTGAACTCTGAAGTTCAATGTAAGAAATGTTCAATAAAATTATCGAACAAAGATGGAAACACTTCAACTATGATAAAACACTTAAAAACTAAACACCGAATAATTTTGCAAACAGAAGTTGAAAAACAAGAATGTAGTTCTTCCAAAAAAGTAAAAATTTTAGATAATTATTTTGTTAAAAAAATCTTTGGATGAGATTGTTTCGGAATTAGCTGCTGTTGATAATATATCTGCAAGAGCAATTACAAAATCTAGTTTTATTCAAGAAATCTTTGTAATTCAGGTTATAAGCTTCCTAAAGCAGAAAAAGATGTTGTTATTATGGGGGTTTGATGGTGTATAAGCTGCTTTGGCTATAATGCGCCACAGAAAAAGACATGATGAAATTGATTCACAATTTTCATCAAATTAAAAAATCAGAAATGACAAATTAATTCAGGAAAAATTGAGTAAGAGTAAAAGATTTAGTCAGTCTCTCTCTCTCTCTCTCTCTTGATGAGCGAACAAGTACAAAAATGAGACTATTTTTAAATATTACCGTATTTCCCCATGTATAAGATGCACCTTTTTTCGAAAAGTTTGGGGTCTAAAAACTGGGTGCGTCTTATACAGTGGTTGTAGATTTTTTTACTTGCATTTCCCGCTTTTTCGCACTTGTTGTCTTTGCGCTCATTGTTTCGCACTTATTACCGGTATATTAGGTTACGTTTTGCCATGTACTGCCCAGAAATGGCTCAGAAAAGATTTTTGTACAGTGCTGAATTCAAGTTAAAAGTGATTCAGTTTGCAAAAGTAAATGGAAATCGTGCTGCTGAACGTAAGTTTGGTCCTCCTCCTCCAACTGAGAAAACAATCCGAGACTGACTACGGCAGAAGGCCATTAGAGGCAAGTCAGCAAAATGGCCTGATTTAGAGAGGGAATTGAAGATATGGATTGAGGAGCAAAGGGAAATTGGAATTCCTGTGTCCACAAAGATGGCTCAGCATGAGGTAAGAAGAATTGCTGATGAAAAAGAAGTTATTGATTTCAAAGGAGGACACAATTGGTGCTTCATGTTCATGAAACGGAATGAACTAAGCATGCGTACACGCACCAGACTTGCCCAAAAGATGCCTGAAAGCTATGAGCAGAAGGTCCTTGAATTTCATCATTTTGTCATTCAATGTCGGAAGACACATCAGTTTGAGTTGGGACAGATTGCAAATATGGACAAAATCCCCCTTCAATTTGATGTCCCAAGTAACAGAACTGTTGATGAGAAGGGGGTGAAAACTGTAACTGTGAAGACAAATGAACATGAGAAGAGCCATTATACAGTTGTTCTACTTGTTGTGCTGACGGAACCAAGCTGCCTCCTATGCTGATTTTCAAACACAAAACAATGCCAAAAGAAGATATTCCTCGAGGAGTGATTGTCCAGTTCATGACAAGAGTTGGATGGATCAGGATTGGATGAAGATCTGGTTTGAGAAAGTTTGGAGCAGGAGACCAGGTGGGCTCTTACACAAACCTGCCCTATTGGTGCTTGATCAGTTCAGGGCACACATAACAAAACATACAAAGAAGATTGCTGCAGAGCAAAAAACAAAACTTGCCGTCATTCCTGGAGGCTTGACATCCCAGCTCCAACCACTTGTGTCAGCATTAACAAACCCTTCAAAGCTGCCATGAGAGACGACTGGAACCAATGGATGAAATCTTCTGGGGACAATTTGACACCAGTAGGAAGAGTGAAGAAACCAACTATAGGAGAGGTTTGTACCTAGGTGAAAAGATCCTGGGATAATATCAAGACTGAGATCGTTGTCAAGTCATTTAAGAAGTGTGGCATTTCAAATGCCATAGATGGAACTGAGGACGAGGCAATATATGAAAACAGTGATTCGTCATCAGACACAGATGAGGACAAGCTAATGGATGGGAGTTTTGACAATGATGAGTTGTATGAATTTTATGATGAATAAAACTTCAGTTCAATAACTTTATGTAATACATTTTTTTTTCAAATTTCGGGCCCTAAAATTAAGGTGCGTTTATACATGGGGAAATACGGTAATCTTCATGGAAATGGTGTAACATATAACCTTGGTTTAGTTCGAATTCAAAATTCATGTTCAACTCTGAAATTAGTAGAACTTATAAGAAATCATTTGAAAAATTTCAATATCAATTTTGAAAAACTGGTGACGGTGCTAGTATTATGTTAAAATATGGTTGTGAGTCTCCTGTAGTAGTAGTAGTAGTGGCATGTGATGCAAGAAAGCAAATGTATGAGCTTATGCAGCATCAGCCAAAAAAAAAATGAGGCCTCCAGACCTGTATGCAGTACTCAAGGCGTGGCCTGACCATTGCCTTATACAGAGGGATAATCACCTCCTTTTCCCTGCTAGCAAAATTCCTATATATCATTGACAAAACCCCATGACCTGCCCTGGCAGCCTGTCTGCATTGCTCAGAAAACTTCATATCTGACTGCACAATTACTCCCAGGTCTTTTTCATTTTCTACCACCTTAAGTGTAGTACCACACAGTTGGTATGTTTCTCTGGGGTTACTTCTACCCATATGCAGTACTTTGCATTTGTCAAGGTTAAACTTCAGTTGCCACTTCTTAGCCCATCTGCCCAAATTATCTAGATCCTGTTGCAGTAGCACACTGCTATTACTGTCATTAACAACCCTGCCAACCTTTGTATCATCTGCAAACTTCGACACTAAGCCTGATATACCTTCATCAATATCAGTGATAAATATACAAAACAACAGTGGACCCTGTGGGACTCCACTAATAACATTAGTCCAAGAAGAGCAGCACGCATTGATTACCACCCTCTGTCTTCTCCCACTTAACCATCCTTTTATCCATTGTAGCAACTTACCCTTAATACCATTCTGCTCCAATTTGTACAATAGTCTTCCATGCGCAACAGTGTCAAAAGCTTTCCTGAAATCCAAATATATGATATCAAAATTATTTTTTGCATCCAGTTCCTTTGTAACCACATAATATCCTATCAAATTTGTCAGACAAGACTTTCCCTTAACAAACCCATGCTGTGTCTGAATTATTGCTGCAGTCTTGTCTAGATGATCCTGCAATGCATCTTTAACCAGCGACTCCATTATTTTACCCGGAACAGAAGTTAAACTAACTGGTCTGTAATTACCCATGTCACCCTTCGATCCCCCTTTGTGAATTGGGGATACATTTGCACATCTCCAGTCCGTGGGGACCTCCCCTGAGTCCAAGGATGCTCTCATAATTATGGCTAAGAGTTTACTTACTTCCTTTGCTGCCTCCTTTAATATAACTGGATAGATCCCATCCACCCCAGGTGCTTTTCTTACGTTTAACTTCAACAGTTTCTCTTCCACTTTGCTCTCAGTTATTACAAAATCATTAAGTACCCTGCTACAATTTGATAATCTTCTGCCATTTTCAAACCTTAATAATTCCTCACGTGTGAATGTACATGCAAAATACTCATTAAGTTTGTTTGCTATCTGAGCAGGATCATCAACAGTCGAACCATCGATGTCAAGTGGACCAATCAGATTCATCCCCTTCCTTTTAGAGTTTATATAAATAAAGAAATCCTTGCTGTTTTTCTTAGCATCTTTTGTGAGTTACTCCTTTGAGTAACTCACTGCCTTCGCCTGCCTAACCTCCTTTGTAACTTGGTTACAGACCAACTTGTAGCTATCATAGGCTTCTGTGTCACGTGTTAATTTGTATTCATCCCATGAATTTTTCTTCTCTGTTACGAGTCTCATTAGTTCATTTGACAACCATTTAGGCCTAAACCTTGAACAATATTTCTTAATAGGTATGAAACTTTTAGTAGCATCCACGATTAATTCCTTGAATGCTTCCCACTTAGAATTTACTGTTGGTAACATCATCAGTTGATACCACTGTACTCGCCTTTACAGAAGCAAAAACCTTTTCCTTTACCCCTGATGGAAATTAAATCTTTAAGTAAATCCCACGTGAGTACACTGTGATCACTGCCACCTAGTGGTTCTTTTATCTGCAAATTCCTAATACATGAATGATCACTGCTGATAACCAGATCAAGAGTATTACTTTCTCTGGTTGCCTCTCGAACATGCTGCTGCAGAAAACAATCATCCAATAAATCCACAAAAGTCTGACTAGTGTGTGAGTGACCAACCCACAAGTTCCAGTCAATATCTGGGAAGTTGAAATCCCCCATTATAAGACATTCCGATTTACTAGCCCACTCTATTTCTTTGTACAATTGTTCATTGTACTCATTCGAGTCATTAGGCCTATAACACACTCCTACTCTTATTTTTGCTTTTGCAGTGCTGATGTCACACCAAACTGACTCAACAGTGCACTGTTCATCTATATCAACTGGATGCACTTCTTTTGATTTTGTTTTTCTTAATTAACAGCATAACACCTCCTCCTTTTCTATCCTGTCTATCCTTTCTGTACACATTGTACTCCCCAAATTCCAGTTCGGCATTCCTTATATCTGTGTGACACCACGTCTCTGATATCCCAACAATATCCGCCTTTGATGTCTTGACCAACACTTCAAATTCATCAAATTTATTTTCTATACTGTATTATATCATTTGTGTCTTAACCATACATTTAGCTGTATGCAATGTTTTGTACAAGAAAAGCATGAGTTACGAGGATAATGAAGTTGAAACAGTTAATGATGACTTTGTTGATTCAGATTATTCAGATGATTTTTCCTTTGATGAAGAGAAAGAAGAACTCTGAATTGATGCTGACCAATTAGAATTATCAAAGTCTTATGACTTAAAGAAAAGTATACAAATTGTTCTTCAATCAGCAAAATATTAAACTTGATATGATTTTAACTTTTTTAAGACTATTTCAATTCATTAAAGCAGCTCTTGAAGATCTTGGTAATATAGATTTAATAAAAAATCTCAACAGTCAATTGCTTCACGATTTGAGTAACTCCTTAAAGCCAATTAAATTAACTATAAAAGCACTTAGTAGACAAGATGCAAATCTTTATTCAGCACATTTGGCAGTTAACTTTATGCTAAAAAAATTTGGAAGAAATTCCAGGGAATTTAGGTCAAGAACTATTAAATAAAATGAAAACTCGTATAAATGAACGTTGAAATGAAAATCTTGAAGACATTTTGGATTTTCCTGTAAGTGCTAATAGATTTATCAAAAAAATGGCTTATAGATTTTTCAACAAACTTAATGATTAGACTGTTTCCAAGTGAAATTGTTCAATTTAATGAGAATCAAACTGATTATAATGAGAATGTCATGAATATTGTACATCATATGACAATGGAAGAAGAATTAAAGACAATTTTAGAAAATGCAAAAAAATCCTAGTCCTCCACTTTCAGAAACAAATTTTAATAAATTAAAGCAAGAATTTATGTTATTTTTAAGTACTAAACAAAGAGGGCGCCTCCGTAGCCAGGCGGGCAGAAGCAGCAGTGCGTAACACACGCTTCTTGATTAGACCGGGGTTCAGGCCCGTGCCCACCAAATACGGAGGATGTGGAAAGGTCAGTGAATGACCACAGCATATCCCGGAGCAATATGGCCTTAGTTGCTAATGCTCCTAAAAACCAAACAAACAACAACAACAAAAAAAAAAAAAAAACCAACTAAACAAAGAACTGAAAATCTGGACAAATTATATTATGCTTTATTAACAATCAACCTACTTCGACAACTGCCAAGCAAACATTCTCCGTTGTGGCAAACTTTTTCACTAAACTACATTCTAAATTATCTGACAGTTTTTTTTCTAATCTGTTTTAGTTTTTTTAAAACACTGGTTTTTAAATAAAGTTAAAGCATAATTTATTTTGCTTATTGTTAGTTATTACTTAGAATGTATTTCTGGATGTGAAATATAAATCTAAATAAAAATGTTTACTGATGTACATAATACCTATTTGCTAGGACTTAAGCTAGCAAATAGCTAGGACTCGGACCCGAACTCGTTATTTTGGACTTGACTTGGACACAGACTCACTTAACCCCAAAATACCGAGTCTTCCCAAACCCTACTGCCGATAAGTTCTTGGAAAGATACCCTAACAATGGCCTGGCAAAAGATGACATGGCCAATGCCGAGCGAGCAACTGGCACAGTTCGTTGATAGAGAAAGATGGGCTATAATAAAATGTTGGGTAGATGGGGTTTGTTTGTTTGTTATTTGGTTTTTAGGAGCATTAGCAACTAAGGCCATATTGCTCCGGGATATGTGGTGGTCATTCCCTGACCTTTCCGCGTCCTCCGTATTTGGTGGTGACAGGCTCAAACCCCGGTCTAATCAAGAAGCGTGTTACGCACTGCTGCTCCTTCCCACCTGGCTACGGAGGCGCCTGGGTAGATGGGGACAATAACTGTCCTACATATGAGCACATGATTGACTCGGAAATAATCAAAAACATTACTGGCAAAAGTCATGATCCAGATGCAACCGAAGACAATGAGCCAGAGTCACTACCTAAGATCATGGAGGCACTTGGTGGTTTGCAAACTTGACTTAAATTTCGTGAAACAGAAAGGTATTCCCTTTCAGTTTTATAGTTAAAACGTCTTATTAAAATTGTTAAAAAGAAACAAAGAGATGCAATGAAACAGTCAACCCCCCAATTCAGTTTTTTTAAAAAAATGAAAGACTTGAAAGTAATGACTAAAATGTGCATTATGTTTTCCTTTTTCTCCTGTATTTTCAACCATTTGTTAATTTCAAAACACGAATGTAATGGTCAATACAATCTAGCCAGTTCTAAAAAGGGTGGCAAATCCATCCCATCCAATTATCATCCCATTGCAATTACTTCTACTCTTTCTAAAGTAATGGAGAAATCAGTTAACTGCCAACTCTTAAAACCATCTAGAAACCTTCCGACTGATCAACGATCACCAGTATGGATTCCGGCAGTGTCGATCCACTGGTGATATTCTGGCTTATGTACTCTGGCATTTATGGACAAATCCAATGGAAAACTTTGGTGAAACACAAGCAGTTGCTCTTGACATCTCAAAGGCTTTCGTTCACGTTGGACATAAAGGTCTTCTAAACAAGCTTCCATCTTATGGTTTGCCAGTTTTCTCTCTGACCACTCACTGAGAGTGACTAATGGTAGATGGCTCTGTCTTCTAACTTCTCCACTAATGCCGGTGTCCCCCAAGGTTCAGTTCTTTTCCTCTTGTACATTAACGACTTTTTTCCATTGACTGGAAATCCTATCCATAGTTTTGCTGATGACAGCACATTGCATTCCACTTTCCAGTTTGAGAAACTTTACCCTGCTTAATCAGCTTCAACTTCTCAAATATCCACTACAAATTCCTTAAATTCCCTGAGTGGGGCATATTTTTCATTTTGGATATACTGTGCCTCTACAATTTTAGGAAAACAACCCAGTTGATTTCAATCCTTCTAAAACGCAGTCCTGTCTTATATCTCGCAAAAAGGATTCTTCTGTTCCTATGCTTATCTTTGGTGACACTCCGATTTCTAGGCAAGATGATATATCCATTTTGGAGATTACCCTGACTTCTAATCTCGCTTGGCACAAGCACATTACAAATACTGATTCCTCTGCATCTAAAAATCTTGGTTTTCTCTTTCACTCTTGGCATTACTTTTCTTTCAAACAGCTGTTCACTCTGTACAAATCGCAAATCCGCTCTACCATGGAATATTGTTCCCACATCTGGGGCGGTGCTCCCAAAACCTCTCTCAGGCTTCTAGATTCCATTCAGAAGAGGGCAGTTAGGTTAATTAATGACTCATCTCTAACAGAGTCTCTCCATGCACTGTCTCATAGACATACTGTTTCTGCTGCATGCCTCCTCTACAGATACTTCCATGGGCACTGTTCTTCTGAATTGGCTTCTGTAATTCCCGCTCTCTCTTTCAAAACAGTCTGAACACGTGCCGCCACCAGCCAACATCCATTTACTGTCCAACTTTAAACTCACAGAACCAACTTTTCATCTTCCTCGTTTATTCATTCAACTGCCATTTTCTGGAACCTTCCTTCATACATATTTCCCGAAAATTTCAGTCTACAGAAGTTCAAGTCTAACGTCAACAAATATCTTCTTTCGTCTTCTCACCCTCCAACCTCTGCACGATACTAAGTACTATAGGTTCCAACACGTCTCGTGTTTGGGGGTTTCATAAAAAAAAAAAAACGTGGAAAAGCAGTTTTTGTGAGTATTGATTTGTTTTTGTGACAAAAAGTGTGTGTTTATCGTGTTTATGTATATTTAACAATGTGAATATTGGTTTTTAAAATATTCTATTGCATCAATAAAAGATTGAAACAACGCAATTGTTATTATTATTATTATCTTTGCATATTTCTTAGATTTTGTATTGCAATTATTGTGCAAAAAAAGAGACGAGCAAAATTGATAGTACGTATGAAGTTTGAATTCTGAAAAATAGATAGAATTTTCTAACACGATCCTGCTTTATATTGCCAAGCAAGTCTGGTTATAATGGGTGCATTGCACTGTAATGGGTTTCACTTGTATCTAAAAGAATTTATGTACAAATTTTTAATTTTTTAGAAAACTCCAAAATTTTATGAAGGAACTTACACCTACAGATGAAGTGAGCTCCTAGATGAAAGTGAGTCCCTATTCCATCCCTATTGAGAACTGAAAAGGGTGTCCACATACATTTGGAAAACTCACTTGTAAAAGTTGGCATAATATAGTTAATTTTCTTCCAAGTTTAGATTGTTTACAATATTGACACAACTGGCAAAAATTAGAAAGTTAATTTCCAGCATAAAATTTTCA
Organism: Mastigoproctus giganteus; assembly: GCF_048544385.1. NCBI lineage: Eukaryota > Metazoa > Arthropoda > Arachnida > Uropygi > Thelyphonidae > Mastigoproctus > Mastigoproctus giganteus. The sequence continues at coordinate 229,393,927 of NC_143577.1, forward strand.
GTCTCTCTTCCTGACAGATATCTATCCATCCACTCCAGTATTTTCATTTTACATATACAGGTGACCCCCGCTTAACGCTGATCATTCGTTCCGGAAAAACAGAGCGCTAAGTGAATCCGCGCTAAGCGAGCGCCGCTTTCCCATAAGGTAACATATGTATTTGTGAGCTGCGGTCGGTGCCATAGGATATTTCCTAATCAATAACAAACGGTAATGAAAAGATGCACAAATGTCGGTCAAAATATTTAATATTCAAATATTTGCACATATAAAATATTCTGCATTACATACGTATAATTATGTGGTAACTACTTGCGTATCAAAAGTAAACTTAAAATTCCAATTAAAATAATGAATTTAATTGATTGAATTTAATCATGAAAAATGTGTGGATTTTGAGTTGAACTTTGGCCCTCTTCCAAATAAACTAAAAGGGGTATTAATTTTAAATGGCCCGCAGCGTTACCACCCAACAATAACGTCAACTGATCCTTCGCCGCTTTGAAACTTGGCATGTTTTTTCTTCTTTCAATATGAAACTTCTTTTAGGCATTCGTTTCCACAAAAGTCCTGCTTCATCTATGTTAAAAACTTGTTGAGAAGTATAACACATAATACCCCTTTTCAATAATTTTAACAAGTTCTTTTTTGAAAGTTTCGGCTCCTTGATCTGCACTCCCTGGATTCTAAATCTATTCTACCAGCCCTTACCAGTTTTAAATGGTTCCACATTTTTTTTTTTTTTTTTTTTTTTTAGGCGAGTTTTCTTCAGATCATCATATTGGCTAATCTCTCTCTCTGTTTTTTTTTTTTTTTTTTTTGTTAATATTTAACTTAACTGAATTCTGCATTGGACATTATCTTCAATAAAATTAAAGTCTTTCCATTTCAATCCTAATAGCCGGCCTAGTCCTAGTTGCTTGCAGTGGAACAGCTACCTTTCCCGCTGCAAAAATTAATTCTTTATTTTTTTATAATTGTTCTTACAGTTAAAGTTGCAAGTCCTAAATTATGGCACACATCCGCTTGTCGTTGACCGGAATCGATTCGCTTCAAAACGTCTAATTTTCAAATTCAGTCTTTTTCTTACATTTATAGTCTTCGTACTGTGCTCAGACGTTGTTGATTTTTCATTCTTTTTTCATTCTTCGAAAATGTAACTGCGTTGGTTGCATTAATTATGATACAATGTTCAAGTAAACTGTCCGTTTCGCACGTTGTCTAATACGGTACTGAGTGATGACTAGACTTCGGATAAATGCATATAACGCAAATATTACAAGCAATATACTTCGTCATTTTTTAAAATGTTGATCTAGGAACTACGTAACAAGTCACTGTACTGAAATTAAATTAGCGTGCGAGAAATTTTCACTGAGCGTGGGAAAATTTCTCAAGTCGGCGTGGGAAACGTTTTAATGCTGTTTTGCTATTCATTTTCAAGCTATCGACTCCATCAAATGAAACGATTTCGTTAAATATGTCAAAAATGTAATCTGTAAAAGAGCGTTATAGTGATCTGTGACAGCGTTATAGTCAGACACGGGTTATAATATAATAACAGCGTTATAGCGAATCAGCGTATAGCGAACCGCGTTAAAACGGGGGCCTGCTGTACTGTGCCTTTACAATTTTAAGAAATTTTTATACACCACTGAAACTTGTTATTTTTAATATTTGACAAAGCATGAGCTTCCAAAAGGACACCTTTCTTCTGAGAAGTTTTACTCCTTCCCATTTTTTCGCCCTATTGTCCAATCAGAAGAACTGTTATAAAAAAAAATTATGCTTTTCAGCTGTTAGGAACAATATATGGAGGCTCATAAAGATATTAAAATTTTGTTCTTCAAAAAGAGACAGACTCTTTATTAGGGCTGTATAAGAATGGAAGTAAGAATGAAGATTTTTAAAAAAGAAAAATAAAGAATTTAATGGCGTGATTGCAATTTTAAGGTACTCCACAAAAAAAAAAAAAAGAAGAAAACTGTCTTAATTCAGCGGCCTCCAAAATGAGAAAAAAGGCAGCGAAGAGGGGGAAAAAAAAAAAAGGAGTCTCCATCCTATATTGAGAGAATTGGCAGGTCTGCAGATCTATTAATAAAAATCAACACTGAAGTTACAAAATGTTTAAAATAAAAGACAAAAATTCTGTATGCATCTTAGAAAGTGAGAATAATTTTTACAAACCATTTATGAATCACTTAGTGTGTTTTATGAGCAAATGTACAGGCTAATAACAAACGTATGCAACTGGAAACCATTATTTACAATTCATTAGACTGTATGCATTATTAACATATAAAATTGTGCAGTCAGTGTGAACTCGTAAACTATGACAGCAGATGAAAATCTGTACAAATTATGGGCACATATTAATGAAGTTTCACTGTACACAATATTCAAATACTAGTAAAAGATACTATTAATTGCACTAAGCATCCACATCATTTTTCTAAATTTTGACAATCTTTATATTGTTTTAGTATGAGAATCAAACCTATTCAAAGGTGGTGAGCATGAATTGTGCATCTCCTCATCAATTCCCCACCGGTGAGGATCATTATCATTATCTACATTTGAATTAAGTGGGAAATTCCCATAAGCAGCACGACTAAGTACTAGCTGAATGCTATCTCCAGCAGCAGCAATGAGAGGAACAGTAAGGCAGCAATCATAGTCATGTGTTTCAACATTATTTACCTATATAAAAATAAATAAAACAAAATAAATTTAATGTTTTTATCTATTACTTTTAACAGGATTCAAAGGTAACAACAGCAGCTATCCAACAAACAATAAGGATTAATTTTTTATTTAATAGAAGTGTTATTCTGTTATAAGTAATATACATATTAGCTTTTCAAAATGAGTGTAAACTCCAGTCAAAAGTCACTTGTTTATGCAATAAAAATTTAATGTAGCTTTCTGAAAAGAAATCAATGATCGCTTTGCAGGTTAAAAAAAAAAAAAAAGATTGTTTGACATACGGAAGGTACTTTTGTAAGTACTTAGTATATTATATTTTCTTTTTGTACTTTGGTGTTCTTTCGAGAAAAAATTAAAACACAACACAAACTATGACACAGGCAGGCTCTAAGGAAGATTCTCTATCTCATAGAGAATTTTCCTTGGTTTTCTAGGAAAGTAAACTTCAGGACAAACCAGACTCAAAGAGGCTTTCAAAAAAGGTACACGGAAGAGAAATAAATGAAAATGAAACAAATAATTAAAAAGGAATCTTGAATAAAATTCAAGAAATTATTCAGAAGCAATAACAAATAATTAAGAAGGAATCTTGAATAACTGTTCATGAAATTATTCTGAAACATTCAATATAAATGTTGCAATTGGTCTAGTTTAAGTTAAAGAGGCTTTTGGCTATGGAAAAATTACATCATAACATGCTCAATGTTTGCTTACTAAAGATCACAAGGCAAAATGAGCGATGTAACAAGGGTAGGGAAAAAATGCTGAGATACCACTGACATTTTTGAGCCCTGTGGTACATAACATGGACTCGCCATTATAATTCAAAGACCAAGCAGTTTCCACTGGCCACACATGGAAAGCACAGATTCACCCAACAGATTAAAAGTGATGCCTTTTAATTTTTTTTAATAAAAAGGACTTTTTTTTTTTTATCTATGATCACTGTTTAAGCCAAAGGGACACATTATGAATGGTTTTTTCATGCATATGTTCTTAAAAGTTGGATTGATAAATCAGGATGTTATGTACCATAACGCCACTGCTCAGCACTTATTAAGACTACACAAGCTATCATTGAAGAAACAAGAATGTAAATGGACTCTCGCTCCTAGTCATCAGATTCACCGTTTTTTGAGATAATAAAAAAAATAAATAAAAATAAAAAAAACCACCTCTGCAGATGCCACTTTAAATCAAAAATTGGAATTGAGTTTAATAATACAGTCATGGATAATTAAGTATAGATCTAAAGAGTGGATTCAATTGCAGTATTTCATTCTGAAAAATTGCAATTGAGTCTGTTGAACAGTGTATAGTCAGAAAGAAAGAGTACTTTTATGGTTTTAGAGGTATATTTTGCAACATGGCAGTGGCTTCTGAAACTACTCGTTCTATAAGTTAGTGAACAAAATTCAGCTTCTATCCATCGCAATGGCACCTTTGCTGTAAAAGATGGGCAAATGTTTTTTGCAGATGGGAGTAGTGACCCATAATATATATAAAATCCTCACAACCACTACATCTTTTCCCATCCCATGATATACCAATATCCTACCTAAATAACAGAACTCATACTATAGCTTTTCAGTGTCAATAAGATATTTAGTACATTAAGTGGTGAAATGAATCCTCAAATGGAATGCAACACAAATGAACACCAAATTTAAGATATGCTTGACTGAACTGCAATTAGTATATTATATAAGCAATGTTCCTTAATGCAGTAATCTATGTTGGTATCAATGATAATCTTGGAAAGGTGAAAACTTATGATTCCAGCAGAAGACTTTTAAATCGTGCACAGAATCTATGATACTGATGAAACTGGACTTTGCTACAGGATAAAGTACTTACATTCAAAAGGTGCAAAATTTAATGGTTGGCAAAAAAAGGCAAAACAACAGATTACCATTTACCAGATTACCACAAAGGAGCTTCCTCCTTAATCATAGAGAAAGCCCAATACTTTAGAGGTTTGAAACTATGTATCAAATGAGCAAACCAAAAGGCCTGGATATTATAAATCTACAAAAACTAGATCAGAGAGAATAGAGAAATTTTGCTGTTTGTGAACACCCCCATGTTGCCAAGTGAATGGCCTAGGTACAATCATTGTTGAATATCTGTCACTTAATATGATGTCAGTTCTTCAGCCACTTGATCAAAGTATAATCCAGTGCTTTAAGAAAACTATAAAAGAATGCTATTAAACAAATTTGTGCTGTGCCTTGAGAGAAAAACACAATGTAAAATCAATATGCTGCAGGAAACATTTATGAATTTCAGCAGGGGATGAAGTTGATGAAAAGTGATTGCTAAATATTTCAAACATTTGGATTTGTTGCCTTGCATGTGACAAATGAAGCTTCACATGCTTTTTCCTCTATTAATCACGAATAACAGCCATCACCTAAAATTAGAGAGGAAACGATTTGACGACTATGCTGAAGTGGATGCAGATATTGCATATTTCAGGATATGCATGAAGAGGAACCTACTGTGGTTGAGCAAGAAGGTTCCTCTTCATGCGAACCTACTGTGGTTGAGCAAGAAGTTTCATTGAAACTTCTTGCTCAACCACACTCGACGACACTCATCGAGAATTAGAACTTTTTCATGTCTCTTTTAAAGTCTGAAACTAATTCTCCCATCACTGGTTAGGCCTTGATATGTATGTATGAACACATACTGCACATATATAATTTGCAAGTTAATTTTACTATACTCTACAATCAATACAAAATGTACTTTTTTTTTTTCTTTTGCTGATTTTATGAACTATCAATATAATGTCCTTTTGATAGTAATGACCATTTTTCTCATTTTGGTGAGGGCTATAAAGAGCTTCAACTATACATGAATAGACAGAGCAAACTCCATTAAAATGCTCCCAATTATAGTGTAATTTGCTTTTAGCACTCTTTTCTTCTAGTCTCATGATCAATCCTATGAGGTACCATGTATTTTTTTAATGTCTATACCACTCCCACTTAAAACACTTTCTCCACTTATATCACTCTTTTTAAGGTTCCAGGAAGGAATAAATCTAGACATAACCCTCCTTCCTCTAGAATTTTGGGAAACAGATGATAGCACTGAAGTCCAGGAATCATTTATAGTACAGTCTGTTTACTTCACATTCAACTCAAGGCTGCTCTTTACAACTTGGTATTTTCTCATTTATTGGTGCATTTACACACTATCCTTTTTTTAATTCAACACTATTTGTCCACTTTTCTCACTTATATGACAGTAATCAGTATCTTCTGCACGTGTGTCCAGTTCAACATGGCATCAGTGAATTTCATTATTATGTTAATACTACATTTATACAGTAATACTCAAGATGTTTAGTCCAATTTTGATATAGTGGTAGGGAATTCAAATTTTTTAATTGAGGTAGCTAGGTAGCTCTAACGCATAATTATATAGTAATACGCTTCACTGTTTCTATTTAATAGTTTCTATTCAAATACTATTGATATTTAATTTATTGATTTTATTAATTTAAACTACCATGCCCCAGACTAGAGCAGCAAAGCAACGGGCACAAAGTGGCAGGAGTGCTGTGACTTGGGGGAGAACTGAGGGGGGCAATTCTCCAACGCATCACAGCCTAAAAAAATGTGCAGCTTGTGAAATGTTTGCCGAACTCTCTGGAACGGAACATGATATTGCCATGGGGGATGTCTTTGTGTGTGCGCGATGTAAGGAGTGTAAGGAAATTGGGCGACAACTTAGCGTTGTTATGGGCCTATATGAGAGCTTGAAGGACAGGATGGATGCCCTCGAAGGATCTAAATTGAGGGGCCCATCAAGCTCTCAGCTGCCCACATCAACGCCAGAGCTTGCACTTGGTCATCATGCAACACAGCGGCAACCCCCAAGGCAGAATGTGCTGGTCCCACAGGAACTAGTAGTTGTTGATGACTCTATTGTCGGGGAAATGGGGAACACGCTTTGTAAAAAGGATACGTGGAACAGGACCAGAGTATGTCTGCCAGGGGCAAAGGCTGATGTCATTGTAGAGTGGATATCATCTTTTAAGGGCAAAAAAGGTGATATAGTTGTACCCGTTTGCACTAATGATATTAAGAGTAGGAGACCGGCGGAATTACTCAACAAGTACAGGTCACTGTTGAAAAAAAGCCGTGAAATAGGGTTGAATTTGAAAGTGTCTGCAATTCTGCCCAGACACGATAGGAGGGAGTACATGATGAGAGCCTTGTCGATCAATTCGGCCCTGGAAAGATTGTGCAAGGCTCAAGGGGTAGAATTTTTTTCAGCCTGGACTGTACTTGTTAACAGGAGAGATTGCTTCTACAGGGATGGGATACACTTAAATAGAAAGGGTGCAAGAATATTTGCTGATGCTATCGAGGCAGTGTTAGGTGGGTCGGAAAACTGCTAGTTTGGGGAGATACAAAGACTAATAGTTTAACAGTAACCGCAGGCAGAGGTGAAGGTGATTCTTGCACAACTTCTATTAGAATAAGAAGCGACCTGGAGCGAGGGGTGTTGGGGGTTTCAGGGACGGATGGCAGTCATCATGGAATAGTTGGGTATATGGGATGTGTTAGGGTAACAAGGAATAGGCATAGGAGCATGTATGCTTGCATGTATACCAATGCTAGAAGTATAGTAAATAAATTTGATAAATTTGAAGTGTTGGTCAAGACATCAAAGGCGGATATTGTTGGGATAGCAGAGACGTGGTGTCACAAAGATATAAGGAATGCAGAACTGGAATTTGGGGAGTATAATGTGTACAGAAAGGATAGACAGGACAGAAAGGGAGGGGGTGTTATGCTGTTAATTAAGAAAAACAAAATCAAAGGAAGTGCACCCAGTTAATAAAGATCAACAGTGCTCTGTTGAGTCAGTTTGGTGTGCGATAAGCACTGCGAAAGGAAAAATAAGAGTAGGAGTGTGTTATAGGCCTAATGACTTGAATGAGTACAATGAACAATTGTACAGAGAAATAGAGTGGCCAGTAAATCAGAATGTCTTATAATGGGGGATTTTAACTTCCCAGATATTGACTGGAACTTGTGGGTTGGTCACTCACACACTAGTCAGACTTTTGTGGATTTATTGGATGATTGTTTTTTGCAGCAGCATGTTCGAGAGGCAACCAGAGAAAATAACACTCTTGATCTGGTTATCAGCAGTGATCATTCGTGTATTAAGAATTTGCAGATAAAGGAACCACTAGGTGGCAGTGATCACAATGTGCTGAAGTGGGATTTACTCAAAGAGGTAACTACCGTCAGGGGTAAAGGAAAGGGTTTTTGCTTCCGTAAAGGGGAGTACAGTGGTCTCAGACAGTTTTTAAATTCTGTACAGTGGGATCAACTGACGATGTTACAAACAGTAAATTCTAAGTGGGAAGCATTCAAAGAATTAATCGTGGAAGCTACTAGACTTTATATACCGATTAAGAAATATCGTTCAAGGTTTAGGCCTAAATGGTTATCAAATGAACTAATGAGACTCGTGACAGAGAAGAAAAATGCATGGGATGCATATAAATTATCAGGTGACGCAGAAGCCTGTGGCAGATATAAGCTAGTCTGTAATCAGGTCACAAAGAAGGTTCAGCAGGCGAAGGCGGATTACGAGAAATCTTTGGCAAAAGATGCTAAGAAAAACAGCAAGGATTTCTTTACTTATATAAACTCTAAAAGGAAGGGGATGAATATGATTGGTCCACTTGACATCGATGGTTCGACTGTTGATGATCCTGCTCAGATAGCAAACAAACTGAATGAGTATTTTTCATCTACATTCACACGTGAGGAATTATTACAATTTGAAAATGGAAGAAGGTTATCAAATTGTAGCAGTGTGCTTAATGATTTTGTAATAACTGAGAGCAAAGTGGAGGAGAAATTGTTGAAGTTAAACATAAGAAAGGCACTTGGGGTGGATGGGATCTATCCAGTTATTTTAAAGGAGGCGGCAAAGCAACTAAGCAAACCCTTAGCCATAATTATGAGAGCATCCTTGGACTCAGGGGAGGTTCCCACGGACTGGAGATGTGCAAATGTGTCCCCAATTCACAAAGTGGATCGAAGGGTGACACGAATAATTACAGACCAGTTAGTTTAACTTCTGTTCCGGGTAAAATAATGGAGTCGCTGGTTAAAGATACATTGCAGGATCATCTAGACAAGACTGCAGCAATAATTCAAACACAGCATGGGTTTGTTAAGGGAAAGTCTTGTCTGACAAATTTGATTGGTTATTATGATGTGGTCACAAAGGAACTGGATGCAAAAAATAATTTTGATATCATATACTTGGATTTCAGGAAAGCTTTTGACACTGTTGCGCATGGAAGACTACTGTACAAATTGGAGCAGAATGGTATTAAGGGTAAGTTGCTACAATGGATAAAAGGATGGTTATGTGGGCGAAGACAGAGGGTGGTAATCAATGGGTGCTGCTCTTTGTGGACTATTGTTATTAGTTAAGTCCCACAGGGTTCGGTGTTGGGTCCACTGTTGTTTTGTGTATTTATCAATGATATTGATGGAGGTATATCAGGCTTAATGTCGAAGTTTGCAGATGACACAAAGGTTGGCAGGGTTGTTAATGACAGTAATGGCAGTGTGCTACTGCAACAGGATCTAGATAATTTGGGCAGATGGGCTAAGAAGTGGCAACTGAAGTTCAACCTTGACAAATGCAAAGTACTGCATATGGGTAGAAGTAACCCCAGAGAAACGTATCAACTGTGTGGTACTACACTTAAGGTGGTAGAAAATGAAAAAGACCTGGGAGTAATTGTGCAGTCAGATATGAAGTTTTCTGAGCAGTGCAGACAGGCTGCTAGGGCGGGTCATGGGGTTTTGTCAATGATATATAGGAATTTTGCTAGCAGGGAAAAGGAGGTGATTGTTCCTCTGTATAAGGCAATGGTCAGGCCACGCCTTGAGTACTGCGTACAGGTCTGGAGGCCTCATTTTAGGAAGGATGTAGATTTGCTTGAGCGTGTACAGAGAAGAGCAACACGATTGGTGAGGGGAATGAAGGGATTCACTTACCAAGAGAGGCTTAAGTTCTGCAAATTGCAGTGGCTGGAGACTAGGCACCTGCGCGGTGATCTGATTGAGGTCTATAAGGCCTTGAATGGGTTGAGCACGCTGAATTCTGATGGGATCCTTCCACTTGTTCAGATTACCAACCTACGGGGACATAAGTTCAAATTAAGAAAGGACAGATGTAGAATAGATGTGCGGAAATTTGCCTTTAGCCAGCGGGTGGTTAATTGCTGGAACAAACTTCCATCTGTCGTTGTGGAAGTTGATAGGTTAAATAAATTTAAGGAGGAACTGGACAAGCATTTGGAGGGAATGGTGTGATTTTTTTTTGGCTGATGCTGCATAAGCTCCTACACTTGCTTTCTTGCATCATGTGCCACTACTACTACTACTACTACACAAATAACCACATATTCACCTCCCTGTAGTGCAAGAAATTATGTTAATTTGCTATGCATTACATGTCAGGAACATGCTGGTGTGACAAATGAAAAACTTGTAGAAAAGTGAAAGTATGAATTAAAACTAGGGTTTTAAAGTTTTTTTTTTTTTTTTTAGGATACCAGTTAGCCAACTGAGATTATCTTAATGATAATATTAGATGCACTGAATGAGCATCATTTATTTTCTAAAAACAGAACTGATGCAATAAAAAGTTCAGATATTTCTACACATTTCTCATTAGTTCATTTAAAGAAAGCTGTAAGATGTTCAGAATGCTTCATATAAATTCATTTAAGAAACTGATGTTCCTCACTTTGGATAACTAATAAATGTCATGGAAAGGCTTTTCTTCTTAGCTATTTTTCATAGAGAAGCAAAGATATAAAGTTTTCTTTACCAACATCAATCTATTGCTGGAAAATTAAAAGAAACATAATACTTCATTTGTGGCTGTTCTAAAGACTTTAGAACTTAAAGTTATTTGCTAGTGTATTCTATCCTTAAAGAGGCTAAAATAAAAATTCTAAACAGTGTTTTAAAGAGATTATTTTCATGCAAGGAATTAATTTAGTTTCTGAGTTAAAAGAAAGAGAAGAATTTTAACAAACCTTAATGTGTATTAAAGGACTACTGATATTGGCAAAGTGTGTTTTGTTTACTCTTAGAAACTATACTCAAAGTTCATAATTTTAGAATGGTGGCCATCAAGTTATAAATGTTCAGAAGTTAGGAAAGTGGGTTATTTTATAGTTAAAACAAAATATTATCAAAAAGATAAGTGTGATAAACAAAAATCTTGAATTTGAACAGAAAACTTTCTTGAATCATATATGTTTGTTTTTTATTTTTCTAAAATGGTTCACATCTTCTTAATTAGATCCTGAAATCATATATTTCAGTCAAATGAAATTGAAACTTTGCATTTCTGACCTGTGACACCTGGGTATCCATTAACAGTCACCAAGGGGCAGTCAGCTTGAAATTTTCATACATGAATCAAATTTAGATTCAAGGGTGCAGTCAATTGAAAGAATTTGTATGTTGATACTACTGTTCCTTACAAATGATTATTGCACTCTCCTCTCACAATGTATGTTTAAATAGTTTCAGAGAACAGTTTCAATGATCTAAGTATGTCTAAGTTGGAGGTGTTATATGATGATGTTATTTAAAAAAATTGAAGTATTTTTGTTAGTTTATTATATTTCACAATTAAAACAGTATGCATCAACAACATAATCCAACCTTGAGGTAGAGAGTTTTAAGTGATGAAATTCATAAAATGATACTACATAAATGGAGATTACATGCTAAGCATAACCCAACAAAATCCATTAATCACTGGTGTTGCCATGGAAAAAAATATAAAAAATTAATCATGAGTTTGGTCAAATGTATGTGGACTGTTTCAAAGGAAAGGTAACACTTTTATTTTTAATCTTCTTTACTTAACAAAACAAACTATATATAAATGAGTTGTGATATCCACTATTTTTGCAGTTTTGGTTCCCAAATCTATTCAGACATTTTTCTCAGAATGATAAAAGTGTTGGCACCCTTGCATAAAATGAAAAGACTTTATGCATTAATGATGATTCCACAGTAACTCTCACTTTATAATCCACTGAAAAATGTTACTGTGACTGGCTACTTCAGAGAACAATTGGGCAAGGCAACTATTTTTTTAAGGATGTTCTGGTATCTCCCACTTGCAAACATAACAAATGTTGCTTATGTGTAAGTGGATGGTATGAGTAATGCATTGTTATGAGGCAATATCACAACTGTTATTACCAGTCTTTGTTTCTTCTTTGGTCATCTTGCTTTCTAAAGCATTACCACAATAGTGGTCAAAACTATTGGTGGATGTGTTTCAGTAAACAGCATTGAGATTTAGCATGCACATACACATCTTTATGACAAAGAATGTTGTGCACAATTCTGTACACCACTATTGACATGACCATTCAATTTCAATGTTCAGATTTTCACTCTTCAATCTGTAAGATCTGTAAGGACAAGGCTTTCCACTTGTGAAACAGCCACTTCCGCCTGCACTGCCAGGCATACAGACTTTGCTTTATCATCAAGATTTGTTCTGCATGATGTGAAGACCTTACAGTTAGTTGTGTATGTGTGTGTGGTTTTTTTTTTTTTTTTTTTTTTTAAGGCATAGCATATGAACTATATACTATCATCGATCATTGATGAATTTAGGATGAAGAGTTCAACCTGCACTTAGGAAACAAATCATGCTTTGTAGTTCTGCAGATATGTTTGTACAACATCACTTGCCATCAATAGTAGCACCTCATAGCCAACTGCAAAAACAATATACACAAGCCTAACTATTTTCAGTTTCAGAATATATTTATACATTCAAGCCTTTTCAAGCACTCATATGTGTTACTTCTCTTTTGGAACAGCCTTGTATAATAATTTATTATTATTTTTTTAATAATAACTCACCTGCAGTATTCTATCATATGGCTTTACAATACCACTTGAATCAGCCGGTCCACCAGGTCGGATGCAGTTTACGTAAACACCCTGTTCAAAATAGCCGTCTGAAACACTAAACCCAAAATCTTCATATACTTGGTCTTTAAATAATGTCACATGGTGCACTTCAACAGGCACAGGTGAATAAGAATCCTGAGAGGAAGAAAACATTCTGGGTGAAGCTGCATCAGTATGTTGATTAGTATGAGAATTGTTTATTTCATATGGTAATATGTCTCTTCTTTGTTCACTGCTGTCCTTTTCAACCAGATCTAACAGTTCAATCTGACAAGCAAGTTCATTTAAATTTTCTTCAGAGAGTGCATTATAATGTTCATTATTAATCTGTGGATGTTCTGAAGTTGAGAATTCTGGAACTGAATCAAATGCTTGTTCACTTCCCATGATTGACTGCTCAATGTGACGTAAGAGCTGTGACTGACCACAGGTCTCTAAGTCTTCCAAAACTTTACACCAGTCTCCTTTCTCATCTCCTGAAGCTGAAGGACTAGTTGCATAACTTTGAGCACTATTGGCACTTGGTGTTTGAACATCCCATTTGTCATCATCCCAATCTTTTTCTAATTTTTGTCCTTCTGTCCATTCTTCCTTTATGGAGGTGGCAAATGTAAACATTTCTTCTAGGAAAAAAAATTTCATGAAAAATTTTATATATAAAATAAATACCTGAAAGAGCAGAGAAAAAGAAGAATACTTGATTAAACAACTGAAAATTAAAAAAAAAAGAAAAAGAAACCATACTATCAGAAAGTATTTTTTTAAGCTTGGATAAAGCTTACTGCCAACAGGTTTTATATCTTTCTTGAGGAATTACATCTAAACTTATCTATCTGTACCACAACAAAGAATGCAGAATCAAATATTATATAAAGAAACTACAGGTGGTGTATGAAAAATACCTATTATGTATATGCAAAAGTAAATAAACACATGAAAGTGAAGTTTTCTTGCATAAATATAATGATCACAAAAAGCTATTAGTCAATGTGGCTTCATTAATTGGTTTTTCAATAGTTAACAATTATAAAAACAGCTGTAATTTCTTTTATCATGAAAATGCATAACATCATCTTAAATATCACTGAGGTACTATGAAGTTTTGACTAAGTTTTACAGAAGGATTTAAAATGACTGCAATTAAGTAACAGGCACATGGTTATATTTAAACACAGGTACTGAAATAATTTTATAATAAACACTTCACTGCATTGTAGATTTCTGTCTTGGAAATCTTTGTTCTCTCCAGTGACAGGATTGAGCTTGGGCTCACCTTAGAAAAAGAGTAAATTTCATAAAAATCTATCCAGTGTTTAAGGGGGGGGGGTTGAAAACTTCATGATTTTAGTATGAAAGGGTAGTGGTACAGTGTTAATTTCTGTACTTAATGAATAACACTTCAAATAGTAACCCACCAAGTTTCATGCAGTTTCAATAACATCTTTTTTTTAATTACAGGTCCTCAAGTCAACAAAGTTGTGTGAACGAGGAAAGATGGATAAAATCGTCACCATGCAGTCATCCAATATTTGGGAAAAGGGACTAACAAAAAAAGACAATTCATGAGGATATGATTACAAAACTGGGGAAGGATGCCCCTTCCTATTCTATGGTTAAGAAGTGGGCAGCAGAATTTAAACGAGGGAAGGAAAGTCTAGAAGTTGACCCATGCTGTGGAGAACATGCAACATCCATCCCCAAAAGTTGTTGACAGTATGCATGACCTGGTGTTGAGTGATTGAGAAGTGACAATCACGTACATTCTGTAAATTACCAATGTCTTCAGCATCTCGTCTCAACTTGGATACAACATAATAACAGAGGTTCTCATTATGAAAAAAGTGTCAGCACAATGGGTCCCAAATTTGTTTGACAGCAGATCAAAAATGCACAAGAGTTAAGTGAACATCTATCGTTTTCAAGCAGATCCAGCAAATTTCATTACTATGAATGAAATACGGATCCATTACTTCCAGCCAGACAGTGCAAACCATAGCTCTTCTCCCCTTCCAAAGAACGGTAAGTCGATTCCTTCTGCTAGCAAGGTGATGGCATTGGTTTTTTGGGATGCTGATGGAGTGTTGCTAGTGGATTATCTTCAGAAAGGACAAGCAGTTACAGGGACATATTATGCAGACCTTGTAAGGTGGTTGCATGAAAACATCAAAGACAAATGCTGAGGAAAACTCAGCAAAGGAGTCTTGTTCCACCAGGAACATGTGCCTGCTCACAGATCTGTCATAGCCATGGCTGCACTGCATGAGTGTGGCTTTGAAATCTTGGACCATCCCCAATATGCACCAGATCTAACACCATTGGACTTTCACCTATTTCCTAATTTGAAAAAATATCTGGCTGGCATCCATTTTCTACCCACAGTGACATCATTGCAACAGTGGATGCATTCCTGTAGGCACAACAGAAAACTTTCTTTGCAGCTGGAATCAATACATGGCAGCATGTGTGGAAAAAGTGTACTGACTCCAAAGGGGACTATACTGAAATGTAATAACATGTTACCAGATTCCTTCATACTCAGGCACAAACTTTTCAAATGGCACTTGCAGTATATATATATGATTGTCTATGTGATATGTTATTGTTATTTGGTTTTTAGGAGCATTAGCAACTAAGGCCATATTGCTCTGGGGATATGCGGTGGTCATTCCCTGACCTTTCCGCATCCTCAGTATTTGGTGGTCACAGGCTCTAACCCCAGTCTAATCAAGAAGCGTGTGCTATGCACTGCTGCTCCTGCCCACCTGGCTACGGAGGCTCCATACGTGAGGGATAAAATAATTGCCAGATTTCTGTTTGTTAGATTTTAATGAAATTTGGGATGATCAAGGAGTCCTTTTAAAAGATATAAATATAAAATATTTGTGAAAATTTGTCCACTGGGAGCAAAGTTATTGTATGTGAATTGATGGACATGGTGAAGACAACAGGCACTTACGTATATATATGCAAATGTGCCTAAAAGATGATGAAAATGTTAGCAGATAGTACTGAACTGAGAAAAAGATGAAAGCTTCAAAAGAGAAAAGTGAATTCCAATTTTTGATATTACATGCCCCCCATACAGTGTTTTTTTAAAGTTTGTAAAAAAATAAATACTTTTACACATTAATTAGAGCTTATGTTGACCAACATATTTCAACATTAAAGTACAATTATTATTAAAATTAAAATTAATTAAATAAGTAAAAGCAAATTACAAAGCATATATCATTTAAAAATTGCATCTGCATTATAACATTAAAAACAACAACAAAAAATTGTATTTATTATTTGCTTTGGTGTGAAAATATGACTTGGCAGAAATAAGATAATTTCAAGAATTAAGATATAGCTTTTCCTTTCTTAGGAATATTGTAGAAACTGTACTGAGTAATGGCTTTGCATTTTTTGTATATTTTATCCTTTTTATTTTAAAAGGAAACGTTAATCCTTGTTTAATAAGAATAATTAACCTCATTCCTATAAACTTTTTTTACTTTCGACATTTATTTGACATAAAGCAGTCATTTGTATCATGATGCACTTCAACACTGTTGAACATTCTTTTATTATGTTAAACAAGTTGAGTATGGACCATAATTCCATTAGAACTATGTCTTTATACTTAAATTCAACAAAATTAATTCACCTGGTTCCTTATTGGCAACATATTCATTCCTTGCCTTAATTCCATTAACTGGTATTTCTAAGCCTGTGCTATCCCATGATTCAACTGCACTGTCTGCACTGGATAATGGTGTTAATAAAGCACCAGGACAATTCTCTTTATTTATCTAAAGAATGAGTAATAAAAAATTATGTAAGATTCAAAATTTTTGCACAACATATAGTTTATACAAGATCAAAACACTCAGATTAAGGGCAAAAGAAAATGTATATCAGATATACATGCATGCATGCACACACAAAGTGGATTATTAAGTTTCATTCAGTACTCATATCTATATATACTGCTCTAATCAGTAAGTTGATTAGAGCAGCAAAATATCCAACAATGTATCTATTTACCACTCTGACATAGGAATCCGAAGGTGCTATAAATGTTAGCATGCAAACAGTGAACAAATAACTATCAGATAGTGTAGTGCATAAGGCAACATTATGTATAGCTGATAGGCTTTGAAAAGGGTCAGTTCATTCAATTGTCAGAGGGTGGATGGTCAATTGGGAAAACTGCAGTTCATGCAGATTGTGACATCTGAATGATTAGTTATTGTTAAGAACGGATACAGAAAGGTACTCAGACACATTGCTAGGACTCTGATGGCATCAGAAAGGGAGGACCAACAATCAACTAGTGAAAGGAAACTGACTTGTCACAATTACCACATTTACAACATCATAACACCATCCTTACTTGTGCCTGTGTCGGGGAGCACAATCACAAGAAGTGAAGTTGCATTCTGATGTTCACTGCCTCATCTGGCTCTGACACCATCCCATAGTCAGTCTGCAGTGGTTCAGGGAGAGAGCTGCCTCAAGACAAGAACGGTATCATGTCATCTTTAATGACAAATCATGTTTCTGTTTGAGGATTCAGCAACAACCAGATATGCATTTTGAGCTACGCTAGGGACAAAGGTAATATTGCCTATATCAGAGAGTAGCATACTGGGTCAACACTCAAAATCATAGTATGGGAGCCATCAGTAACAAAAGCCATTCTCCTCTGATTGTTACTGAGAGCACATTGAGGGCAATACGTCATGTTAAAATCATTCTAAAACCAGTGCCCGCCTCTACCCTTCCCAAATGATATTTTGCAGCAGGACAATGCCTGCCTATATATGGCTCTCATATCCCAACAATGCATATCTGATGTGGACGTGCTTCATTGGCCTGCAAGCTCACGAGAGCCTATCACTCATTGTACACATTTGGGATACGATGGGACATTTACTGACCTTCACCTCTCATCCCATACCAATAACTGTCGAATTCACAGACCAAATAAAAGAAGCATGGTTCAAAGTTCCCCAAGATAACATTCATCACCTTTTTTAACTCACTGCTGTGATGTCTAGCCACTTGAATCACTGTTCACGCAAGACATACTTCATAATGATGAGTGCTATATTTTTGTAAGTAAACAGTACTGAAATGATACACAAACTTAAAATCATTTCTTTGTCTAAGTATCTGCTGTTCACCTTACTTCGAACTTAAAGTATCCATTCCTTTTAGGGACGTAATTTCAATAATGAGCAATGTATATTGCCCATTATTGAAATTAGCTTTTTGCAAAAATACATATAACCTTACAGCACTATTCTGCAGAAAGCTAATAGTAAAGTTCCATAACTTAAACTATGAGGTGCATATTTGAAGCCCTCTCTCTTTTTTTGTTTTAATATGAGAAAAAGTGTGGTCAACCATCATTTTAGTTGAAAAAATACTACACTATCACCTTCACAATGAGGTGACTGTATAGTGTTTTTAATATTTGCACAAAGGTCATCAAGCATCAGTGACTACTATTTGTATAGTGTGTAGAATTTACTTGCTCTGCTTGAAACAAGTTTCTAGGAGAGAAAAACCACATGATTATTGCCTGAGACAAACTAACTCAGCAACAGTATTAAAAAAAAGAAAAGAAAAATCTTGAGATGATTCAAATCCAGGTCTTTTCCATACAGCATCAGTATTAAACATATAACGTGAGCCAAACAATCCACAAATGGTACAAATTTTAGTGCTCATACTCTCAGACAGGATGAACTACACGTGGCTTGTCTGCAAAATTTGCAGATCGCAATTGTGAAGGGCCTGCAATTCAGAGGGACCACCTTAAATGTTACTTAAGGGTCTTTATTCCATTGAATAAAGGTAACCAAGCAGGTAAGACACTTCACACACTGCTGCTATTGCTGATGGGTATATTTGGTCATGCATTCTATGGCAGATTATTGAAATGTTTCCATAGGTGTAACAAACTGTCTTGCACATTACCTCTCATGAGAGGGTTACCATATAAGCTTATACATGCTGGAAGCCCAGGTATGATTCTAAGATGAATCATAAGGTGGCTGTAAGGAAGCAGGATGCAGAAGTTTTATTAATTTATTAATTTTATTTTTTATTTATTAATTTATTTATTAATTAATTTTATTTATTAATTGGTCTGACATTAGAATGTGGGGGTCCCTCAGGGATCAGTTCCAGGACCACTGTTTCTGATTTTTTTAAATGGCATCAATGGAGGGTAGAGGAAATGATGTCAAAATTTGCAGATTGTGAAGACTGGAAGAGTGGTTAATGATCAGTGACAAGCAAGGTCTTACACCTGGAGAACAGCACTGACAAAATAACTTATACTTCAGGTATGTGGGCTACCGAGCTTGGCAACCAACCAGGCACCTTAGAAAAGGAAACTCATTGAGGTGTATAAGGCTCTGAGAGAAGAGAGTAAAATGATAAAAGATAAAAGTTTTACTGTTATAAATGATTCCAGAACTAGAGGCCATAAATTCAAATTATGAGGAAAGAGATTCAGACTGGATTGCAGGAAGTTTTCTTTTAGCTAGCAAGCTAAAAGACGCATGAGTAGTACGTGTTAAGTTTTTATTTCCATGGTAACCGCAGGTAACTGAATCAGTGGATACGGGGGCACAACTATATTTTCAATTTTACTTTTACATGTAACAAGATATGGAAAATGTAACACACTAATTTTTTTTGAATCATTCAGTGCGGCCCGCAAAAGAAATCTAACTAACTCGGAATTTTTCTGAATATGGCCCCTGTACGGGAAAATGTTGGACACCATTGCATTAGAAGGCCAACCAGAGCACACTGTCAGCATCGGGAATACCCCTTGATCTGCTCACTGTTGACCAGCATGACTTCTCCACAGGGTGACAGGTGGTTGGATAGGTTTTGCAAGTACCACTAAGTTGTAGAATGGTAATCCCATTAGCTCTCTTAATTCGTGCAGCAGCACTAATTGCCTGAAGGTCAAATGTGAACTGTGCATACAGAGTTGTCTGTCTTAATGCGTTCATCATATGAAAATTTTCTTTGCTGAATGGAAACTATATTTAATGTAACTTCTAAGGGGAATTCATTTACGGAATATTATAAATTTCGACATGTACTGCATCCAAATGTAACACGTCACTGTTAATAAAGGTGCCAGTACGCCGTACTGTTGCGGACCATCCCAAAAAAAGCAATGATGATAATATAATAATAATAAACTTATTAGGAGAAGAAATCATCGATAATAACTATCTTATCACATTGCAATTACCTTGGGCATGGAGCCATAATCGTGGGTTGGTATTATATACACTTAATACAGAAACTAAGCAAATCAATCAAGATAAACTAGTGAGGAAGTTTGCATCATGGCATTCTTTTCAACCAGGACAATGCATCAGTAACACCAAGTCTATCATTGCAATGTCTGCCATCACACTGGGTCAAAATCCTCAAACTCCATTCTTATTCTCCAGACTTAGTTCTAAGTGGCTTCTTCCTTTTTCCAAAACTTAAAGAGTATCTTCATGGGCAAAGACTTCATTCTGACTAAGAGATGGTGCATGCTGTGAGAGATTGCACTGCAAAGAAGAGATGCACTTTTTTCCCACACTGTATAATAAACTTAACCATGGTTGGAAAATGTGCACTGCAGTTAAAGGCAACTGTGTTGAATGCTAAAATAAAGTTTTTAAAAACTGTACTTTTTTTTCAGTCATTCTACAAACTTTTCAAAACCAACCTTATATTATCACCACCTGAAATTAATTTTTTTTCAAATATTATATCAAGAATCATACTAAGACAATCATTTCTTAAAGTGCTGATTGTTCTCCCCCCCCCATCACTATATACACTGGTGTCCTAAAGTCAAATTAGAACCACTTTGTTATTTGTGGATGTATAAACTGTAAACTTTTACACAGTTTATACATTGATATCATATTCATTTAAATTTTAAGGCATCCAATCATGATTGTAAACTTGTGAAAATGCAAATCAAGCAGGCCATAAATCTGCACACAACAAAAATACCATTAATATAAACTAATGCAGTGTTAAACCTTTGATTAGGCTTTCTATCTCTACACAATGCAATATTTGGGCAATGGATGACTATTGGCAGGAGAGCTGCAAACTGAGAGGGATCATAAACATACACATGTTAACAATGGTAATTTCAAGCATTTTGTAACAACAGGAAGTGTCCCAAAGGCAAATTCAAAGTGAACCAAGTGTTACAACAGCTCAGATCTAGTCCTAACAGCAGGATGCCACAGAGAGTTCACATCCATATGGCTTAGTTGGACAGACAACTTGAGTAGTCGAGACCCACAACTGTTCACTGAAGCATTTGTCCGACACATTTTAGCAGTTATGAAACATCAAATAGCTAAATTTGGATATATATATCATAGAAATATACTCAAGTTGTCTGTCCAACTGTCTAATAAAGTTTCGAGACTTTAGGACCTCCACATTTTTTTTACTCTATCCACAGGGCTTAATGAAAACATGTCTCTGAAGCCATGCCAATTTCCCATTTACCCATTTTTCAATGGGCCAATGTTTTCTTTGTAGATGAGTCAGAGATTAAGTCTTGAAACTGGTTCTGATCTGAAAAGAATGTGCCACATGAGCCCATCACTCTGACATGAGGAAATGAACCATAATAATGCTTAGGCAGTCAATGAATTCCTTCACTGAGAATATTCTTTGGATGGACCGACCAGCCAGGTCCCTAACCTTAATTCAATTGAGCATGTTTAGGGAAATGAATTTGAGCATGTCAAGGTGCTTAGATCTGCCCTTCCAGAGGAGCAGGATTTGTTACTATAGAGCCTTATCATCGGTCCCATAAAAAGGACTCAGAACTTGTTTTTTAACAAACCAAAACCTGAATACAGGAGGAAGGTGGTGGAGAGCCATTTACCAGTTAACAGTGCTTTAGCATTAGCAAAGGCACATGATGGAAGAAAGCAAACTTATATAGCATCAGCCAAAAAAAAAACACACTTCTCATTTCACCAATCCACTTGCTCCAAATGTTTGTCAAGTTCTACTTTGAATCCGTTTAAGCTATCAGCTTCTACGACAGATGGAAGTTTGTTCCAGCAATCAACCACCTGCTGGTTAAAGGCAAACTTCCGCACATCTATCCTACAACCGTCTTTCCTCAATTTGAATTTGTGCCCTCTCAGGTGATTATTCTGAGCAAGAGGAAGAACCCCATCAGCATTGAGCATGCTCAAACCATTCAAGGCTTTATACACCTCAATCAGATCACCTCGCAGGTGACTATTCTCTAGATACTGTAATTTGCAAAACTTAAGCCTTTCTTTGTAAGAGCAACCCTTTGTTCCATTCACTAATCTTGTTGTCCTTCTCTGTACTCGTTCCAACAACTCTAAATCCTTCTTAAAATGAGGCCTCCAGACCTGTATACAGTACTCAAGGTGTGGCCTGACCATTGCCTTATACAAGGGGATAATCACCTCCTTATCCCTGCTAGAAAAATTCCTGTATATCATTGACAAGACACCATGAGCTATTCTTGCAGACTGTCTGCACTGCTCAGAAAATTTCATATCTGCCTGCACAATTACCCCCAAGTCCTTTTCATTCTCTACCACTGTCAGGGTGGTACCACAGAGTTGAAACGTTACTCTGGGATTACTGTTTCCCATATGTAGTACTTTACATTTGTCAATGTTAAACTTCATTTGCCACCTCTCAGCCCATCTGCTCAACCTTTCCAGATCCTGTTGCAGCAGCATAGCGTCAGTAGTGTCCTTAACAACCCTGCCAACCTTCGTATCGTCTGCAAAGTTGGACATTAAGCCTGATATACCATCATCAATATCATTTATAAATACAGAAAACAACAATGGACATAACGCTGAACCCTGTGGGACTCCACTAATAACATCAGTCCACAAAGAGCAGTGTCCATTGATTACCACTCTCTGTCTTCTCCCACTCAACCATCCCTTTATCCATAGCAACAATTTGCCTCCAATGCCACACTGCTCCAAATTGTGCAGCAGTCTTCCATGTGCAACAGTATCAAAGGCTTTTCTAAGATCCAAATATATGATATCAAAGTTATTCTTTGCATCCAGTTCCTTTGTGACTACATTATAGTATCTAATCAAATTAGTCAGACAACACTTCCCCTTAACAAATCGATGCTGCATCCGAGCTATAACTGAAGTCTTGTCTAGATGATCCTGCAATGCTTCTTTAACGAGTGCCTCCATTAATTTCCCCTGGAAGAGAAGTTAAACTAACAGGTCTGTAATTACCTGTTTCTCTTTGACCCTCCTTTGTGGATTGGGGTCACATTCGCACATCTCCAGTCCATGGGTACCTCCCCTGAGTCCTGGTAAGCTCTCATAATTATGGCTAAGGGTTTGCTTGCTTCCTTTGCCACCTCCTTTAATATAACTGGATAGATTCCATCCACTCCAGGTGCCTTTCTTGTGTTTATCTTCAACAATTTCTCCTCCACTTTACTCTCAGTTATTACAAGATTATCTAGCTTACTGCCAGAGTTGAATACACCTCTGGCATTCCCCTCTCTGAATAACTCATGTGTGAATGTCGATGCAAAATATTCATTCAGTTTGTTAGCTACCTGAGCAGAATCATCAACAGTTGAACCATCAATATCAAGTAGACCAATCTGATTCATCCCCTTCCTTCTAGAGTTTACATAAGTAAAGAACTCTTTGCTGTTTTTCTTTGCATCCTTTGCCAAAGATTTCTGAAATTAATTTTCATTAAATCTGAAAGCACTCATAGGGATGAAAGGAAAGGTAGGATTTGGAATTATTTTTTACTATTCATAACATGTGGTGCCCAAAAGTTAAATTACAACCATAAAAATCTGAGATATCAAGTAAAATATGTATTTGATAGATATTATATGTACTTTATATTAAATGTTTGAATTGTGCAGGAATGGTTCTTCAGTTTTAAGTAGCCACAATTATGATTTTTGAAAATAAATATATATTTCTTATTTGACCCAATGTACACACTAACTCTTATAAAAATACTCTTTCTACAAAGAATGCAATTATTTTCTATCAAATACATATACTACTTGATATCTCAGATTTTTATGGTTGTAATTTACTTTTGGGCACCACGTGTTATGAATAGTAAAAAATAATTGCAAATCCTACCAATGAAAGGAAAGTTTCATCCCTATGAGGGCTTTTAGATTTAATGAAAACTAATTTCAGCAAACCCAAATCTCAATTCTTCTTCTTCTTCTTCTTTGGTCCTTAGCTGGCAGCTGGGGGAGGCGGTTGGCCACACAACCAGTATGCTGCTGTAGGTGCCGCAGGGTTTCGGACTTGCTCTGTGATGTTCTTCCATACCTTACGATCCATGGCTTCAGTCCTGGCCTGGTTAAGGTCGAGACGTCGGCTCTTCAAGTCATCTTCCACTTGCTTGGCCCACGTTTTCCTAGGTGCGGTCCGTTGGACACTCCATTGGGTGGGTCGTTGTCTCCAAAGGAGTGTGGATGGTATTCTGTTCGTGCCCATTCTACATACGTGGCCAAACCATCTGAGCCTTCGCTTCTGGATTTGGTCGGCAATGGTTGGTTGCTGTTGGCATCTGGCGCGGATGGTATCATTAGTGATGCGGTCGCGAAGAGAGATGCCCAAGATCTGCCGCAGGCATCGCATTTGGAATACCTCAAGTTTGTTCAAATCTAACTTGAGACAAATCCACGTTTCCGATCCGTAAAGAAGAATGGGCAGGATCAAAGTCCGGAAGAGTCGGATTTTAGTCTTTGTGGAAATGTTGGTCCTCTTCCACAGACACCATTTGAGCGAGGCGAACGCAGTGGCCGCCTGTCCAATTCTGCTGTGGATTTCCATGGTGGATGCAACTTTCTTCTCCTGGACCAGCGACCCAAGGTATTTAAAGTCCTGCACTTGCTCGATCTGGACGCCTTCGAGATAGATGGTGGCTTGCGACCCATCTGTTGTCAGGGCCTTTGTCTTACCAGCATTGATCTTCAAACCGTATGGCCGGGCAATGCGGGCAATGTCGTAGAGGATGTCCATGGCTTCAGCGTCGTTACCGGCAAGGATAGCACTATCATCAGCAAACATCAGGTCAGTCACATAGTGATCCTTGTCATATTGTATGCCCTGTCTGTTTCTGAATGCTTGCCTCATAATGGCGTCGACCACGATGTTGAAAAGCAACGGGGAGGCTACATCCCCTTGGCGGACTCCAGTTTGGATGGTAAATTCCTCAGATAAATCATTCTGGATGCGCACCTGGCTGGTTAAACCGTTGTATGCAGTTTGGAGGAGTGTGATGACTTTTCGAGGTACATGTTCAACCTCTAGTAGTTTCCATAAGGCAGGCCGGTGGACACAGTCGAAAGCAGACTTAAAGTCAATGAAAACAATGACGGTTCGCTGTCCACACCGGATCCTCTCCTCCATCAGCTGACGAATGGCAAAGATTTGATCACAGCATCCTCGCCCGGGTCTAAATCCTGCCTGTTCTTCTCGACTAGTTTGCTCGCGATGTTTTTGCAGTCTTGACTGGATGATCTTCATAAAGACCTTTCCGATGATGGAAAGGAGGCTGATGCCACGGTAGTTCTTGCAGTCCCGGTTATCACCTTTCTTGTGGATCGGTACGATAATGGCTTTCCTCCATGTTAACGGAATTTGTTCAGTGCACCAGATGGTTTTGAGGAGTGAGTGTAGTCGGCGAAGCAGTACATCTCCCCCGGCTTTGATCGCTTCTGTGGTGACTTGGTCCACTCCTGGTGCCCTGCCATTCTTCAGGGATTGTATGGCTGCTTTCACTTCTTCTACTGTAGGCTCAACATCGACCATGGAGACCTCAGGGGGGTCGATCGAGAGTGCTGTTGCTGGCGGTCCCCGAGGTAGGTCGTGATTATACAAAGCTTTGAAGAATTCACTCCACCGTTGCAGGCGTTCGGATGGTGACCGCACGAAGGTCCCATCAGCATTCTTGATGTTGTCACTAGTCAATTTGGTCTTTCCACTCAGACATCTGAGGGTGCGGTAGAGAGTGCGGTACTCGTTTTTGGATGCCGCCACTTCAAGATCGTCTGCCACTTGGTTCCAGTATGCTTCTCTTTCTGCTGTCATTCTTTGTCGGACTTCTCGGTTTAGCTGCCGGTACCGTTCAAAGTCGACCAACTTTGCCTGTTTCCGTTTGTCCACGAGGTCGAGGCACTCGTCTGATATCCATGGTTGCGTTCGACGTCGGGCAGGTGGACATAGGGGCTTAGCACATTCCAGGATGGCATCAGAGATCTGCTTTTCTTCTTCATTTATATCCTCGGGCACAGCCAGCATCTAGAAGCGGTTGGATAGGGCGATCTGATATGCCTGTTTGTTGGCAGCATTCATTAGCTGCCTCCAGTCCAGCTTGGCTGACCGAGATGATCTTTTTGCATGCCGTAATTTGAGCTGCACCTTAGCCCGGATGAGGTAGTGATCAGATCCGCAATCAGGTCCCCTCATGGCACGAACGTCCATGAGTGATGAGCGAAATCTGGCATTGATCAAAATGTAGTCCAGGATTGCTGAGTCCTTGCCAGATGGATTTCGTCATGTAAGTTGATGTTTTTGAGGGTGCTGGAAATGGCTGTTTCCAATGATCAGGTTGTTAGATGCGGCAAAGGACAACAAACGTAAGCCGTTGTCATTGATCTTCCCATGGCCAAACTTGCCCATTGTTGTTTCCCAACCAGATCTGTCCACGCCAATATGGGCATTAAAGTCCCCTGCGAGGATGATCACTTCTGTCTGCGGAATTGAATCCAGCGTATGTTGGAGCTGGTTGTAGAAGTCATTCTTGGTCGGGTCCAGGCTAGTCTCAGTTGGCGCATAGGCCTGAGCATCGACCATAAAGCCCACTCCTGCTTCTCGTTTCTCACCACCAGAGTAGAATAGCATAACCGCTTCATTAGGTGCTGGTGGTTGGATGATCATCGTTCCAGACCCGGTGAGTCTGGAACGATGATCTCAAATCTCAATTACTGAATATAGGAAAATGAAGAAACTGGATGATATTGGTCTTCAATTGAAAACTGCTTTTTAAGGAAATTAAAAATAATAAACATATTTATTAGTTTTATTGTAATGAATTTCACTTACTACTTGTTTGGTTCCTTTCCTCTCTGTTTGCATGAAATGAAAATAAAGAAGAAAAAAATTAAAGTTTAGATAAGCCAACCATTGATTATATAACTAAAATAAAATGGAAAATTTTAGATTTCATCAGTACACTTACAGTAAACCTATACATCAGTTAATCCTAGTCAAGCTAGAATTATTTAGCTGGAATATAAGAGGACATTATTATCAAGTGAGAAAAACTGATTCAACAAGAGTATTGCTAAGAGGTTAATTGGTTTGGTTAAAATTTCTGCTTAATCCTCAAAATAATAATAATAATTAATCTTAAAATTCATTTGTTAAAATGGTGTTTTATTCCATTTTACTATATGAAATAACCAATAAATTCAATGCATTATTTTTTAAATTAATTTGATAAAACTTTGTGATACTGTTTACATCTAACAACGTCTAAAATTAAGCTGAAGATCAAGAATTGTACTTGCGTGGTTTTGAAAGAAGTAATGAAAATTTACTTTATTCTCATAACAAGAGAATGAAGGGCCAGATAAACAATTAAAACATGTTATGTGTAAATGATAAACATCAGCAGTGGTGTTAATAGTATTCTCATTTTTGAAATATCTATATAATCATTTAAATATTTGCATTATGATTTGATATGCATTATATATGAGGTCAGCCTTCCATTACCAGGAAGGGATGATGGCTGAAATTTTCATTTGTATATTTCATTTTTTTTGGCTGATACTAATAAACTTTCCTACTTCCATGCATAATATTTCCTATTTGTAATAAGGGGGTGAACTGTTACAGGAAAGGAGGGATTAAGAAAGTTAAAAAAAAATTGTGTTAAGTAATGCATGAATGGCCTGAATATTCAACAAAACATGTTCTACTATTGATGTTGCTTATAGGTAATATGAATAAAAAATGTAAATAAAACACGAACTAGAATAAGTTTTCAGCTATGGTTCCCCTCTTAATTTACAATATTTTCCCAATTACCATAGTCATATGCTAGTTTGGATTGAATTTTCTTCATCAACTTGATTTTAAACTGTGAGTAACTTAAACCATCCAACAGAATGCATTCTACTATTGTGCTAACACTACAATACAGGGTGATAGTATGACCAAATGCATTACTGCACCTCTCTAAGTTAGTTTGTCATTCAACTATTGAGTGCTGATGCAATAAATTTTTATTCCTGAGTTTAATAGTTATATCAGTGAATAAAATAATATGTATCATATACAAAACTAAAAAAAAGAGAAAAAGTGATAAGTTCATTAAAGTGAGGATACTTCAAAGCTTAATTCCAACTGCAAGATTCTACTTACTCTGATTCAATTTGTTCTTAAGCAGTAATCTCAACTAAGAGATGATTCTCAATGTCATGCAGGATACAAGATACCAAACTTACTGCACTGAGGTATGACACCCAACTCATCCATCACACATACTATATAATCTAGTTTAAAACGATCAGTATTAGTATAGCCAAATAGTGCAAGGAAGCAAGGTACAGGCTTTTGCTACACTGGCCAAAAAAAAAAAAAAGAAGTAGATAATAAAATACAAATTATGCACTTCTCTCCTCATGGAAGTAACTATCCAGTTGACCACAGAATTCCTTTAAACTGTCAGCCTCAACTACCTGCAGAGGCAAATTGTTCCAGCAACCA
Organism: Mastigoproctus giganteus; assembly: GCF_048544385.1. Classification (NCBI taxonomy): domain Eukaryota; kingdom Metazoa; phylum Arthropoda; class Arachnida; order Uropygi; family Thelyphonidae; genus Mastigoproctus; species Mastigoproctus giganteus. The sequence goes on from NC_143577.1 coordinate 229,422,485, forward strand.
CAAGTTGCCTCTGCAGGTAGTTGAGACTAACAGTTGAAGACTTCAAAGGTCAACTGGATAGTTACCTACATGAAGAGGGAAGTGTATAATTTGTATTTTCTTATCTACTTTCTTTTTTGGCCAGTGCACTCTATGGCTAGCCTAATACTAATGCTAGTATAATACTATATTCTCTTAAGCAATTCTATAGTGATGTAGTGCATCACTACAGAATTGCTTAAGAGAACAAGATTACAGACCCACATACCTAAATTGACCACTGATAGCAATGTAACTTCATCTGCTTTTATCTAAATGCTGGGGGTAGCAAAAATAAGTTGATATAGTTATTGGTTTTACAGAGCATTAGCATCTTAAGCCATACCACTGCAGTGTGTTATGTCTATACAAGTATGTATTCATTTACTGATCTCAATGTTGTGTAGGCTGAAAAACCCTAAATAACTCATGTACAAACACCCCAAACATCCCCCCCCCTCTCTCTCTCTATATATATATATATATATATCCAATATGTTAAATTAAATTAGATAAAATTGCATGTCGCTGCCTCTAATGAATGCTTCACTATTTATTTATTTATTTCATTATAATTTAACTTTATTTAATATAATTCAATGATAGTATATATATATATATATATATATACACACACACACACACACACAACCCCCCTCCACCTGAGATCAGCTAACTACAACCCTGATAATGCCTGAAAAAGCATTTAAGAATTCCTCCAGTCTCCAATAGGGTTTAAACCCAGACCTCTCCAAATGAATGGCAAGTGACAAAACCACCATACTGTCACAGAGGACAAATCGATATACTCTACAGAGATACAACTATGGTTTTCCAAGCTGCAACCTGAATTCTCTACATATCTTATTCTTATGGTTCTATGGAACTCATGGTAACTTATATCAGAATTTCTTGTGAGCTACCTGAAGGGACAGAATAGTCATACTTAAAATATTAAATTTCTGAACAACTAATATAATGGGAGAACTGGTTGAATATATTCTAAGGTTCTTTTTTCTCATTAATACTTGAGTATTTTGTTCAGAACCGTTTTCTTGTCATTACTGTTGAGTTCATCACCAAATAAGAACCCCAATCAAGCTTAATAAATAAACCACAGATAAAATTTCCAGATAGCACAAGCAATTTGGTCCACATATCAAATGACAAAAAAGTTTCCTAATATGACTTCCATCAGGAGAAAGAAAGCTTACTAGACTATGTCTATGACCCAACTGATTTGAAGTCTGTAAACATGAAGCTCATGGACTAATCTTTAATAAAATCCTTAAATTTAACACTCACATTCATATTTGTGTATCAAGATGAAAGCCATAACTTTAAAATGAATAAATAAATGTTGAATATCAAAGATTAATAAGGCCACATATCATACCAAATCACCTCCAAGAACTGTGCTACATGTTTTTATGACAGGGATTAAGTTTTTAGTATCCCTAATCGATACTAAAACCTTCCCTCGGTATGTTTAAAAATTGAAAAGACTAAAGAAATTGGATCGCACTGTAATTTTCAAAGCCTTGTCTGTTCTTATATTTAAAAAAATAATCAATTAATTAATTTACTCCGTGATACTAATTTCAAAGGCCAGCTTAATTGTCCCCATTTTCATGGAATAATTTGGTGAAAGAGAAATAGTACTAAAAATAGTACTATTTCTCTTTCAAGGGAAGTATGGTGCTCTTTTTTCAATGTGACCCCATGATTATTGGCAGCCCAATGTTTTGGCAAGGTTTTCTCTCTCTCTCTCTCTTAGCTCATTCTTTCCCCATGTTTCCTCCAGTTTCTGTAATAAGTTTCATTTCATTTACTACATCTGGCATATTTAATATTTTCTGTAAGTTAGTATTTCAATGCTAGTCTAGAATAGCAAGTCCTAAAAATCATCTCCCCCCTCCATTAAATCAAGCACTTTCTGTAAATCTGAAACTGAAATAGTTAAAGAATATAAAAGACTATAAGGATACATTTATTATCTTGCCAAATTAAATAGATGATATGTTTGCAATCACTGTTTTAACAGTCATTTTGGCAAGATGTATATGAATATTTCATACTGGTGCAAACTGCACAATTTTTGAAGGAAGCAAAGAAAGTGGTAAAGTTTCAGAGTGTATGTGAGAAGATGACTATGGATTACATACAGAGCTGAAATACATAGTGCACATATGTCAAAAATTCTCAAAAAAATATTAGAACTTCATTTCCACTGCACATCCAACAGTAATAACTGAAAATAACCACTACACAATTTTGGTATGTGCCTTATGAAATAATAAAACAATGCCTAAATTCAAAAAAATATATATTTACCATGGGAATTAGGAGAACGGGAAATTTTCAGAGTTACAACATCACCGGAATTCTGCAACATGAGAATAGCATCACTTAGTGGTTTCCCTCGCAAACTGTGACCATTTATTGCCAGTAGTCTATCTCCAATATGCAATGCTCCAGTCCTTGATGAATATAAATGTAATAATATTTAAAGATAAGAAGCATCAAAATTACATCTTTTAGGATGATTTTTATCAAACAGATTTAGATAAAAGCTACAAAATGTGTTGAACCCTCATATTTCAAAGCAAGTTGCCATAAGTGCCTGTTCCATTTAGCATCTCTCATATTGTGGAAATATTTCAACACAGCCTTTCACTGACTGTGCCTCGTCACCCACTGATGAGTTGCCAATAAGTGCCAAAATGGTAATGGTAATAATAATGGTATGGGTAATGGTACACGTTTAAAAAAAATGGCAATATACTTCTTCACAAGGAGCAGTGCCTTTTATTTGAAGTATAGGTGCAACATCAAGGCAACTCATGATGGCTTGTTTTGCAATACAAGATTGGCAAATTTAAGAATAGTTGGATATTTTCTACATACACAACTGAAGCTATTGCCAACCCATGTATAATTACAGTTTTTCAAATAATATTTGCAGCTCCTAACAATACATTAAGTTATCAGTATGTAATAACATACTGATAACTTAATACTTATATTGTCTATAAAATAAAAACAAACACATAAAAATTCTTTATTATTTGTAATAAATATAAAGCTACCACTATTAACTAATTTTAATATACAGTGAAATGATTCAGACTTTACAATAACATCATAATCATTATCCAAATCTGTTATATGCAGTAAGAATATAAGTAACTATGACGGAATAAATCAGTCCTGTACAATCATCCCTCCATTCATTATTTTCCTCCATGCTATCCTATTTCCACTTAGATCTTCAGTTCTAGCCAAAGTAAGTCCTCTTTCCTATAATGCCTGCTTGACTCCATCCAATGACCTTCCTCCTGGTCTATCACCAGGACTAATACCATTCATTTTAACTTCAAATATCAGTCTAGCTAGTTTCCCTCTCTCCTACCCTTTCTACATGCACCATATCATCTTAAGTTGGTTTAATTTGCTTGTGATGCAAGATAAAGAGGTAGACATTGCAAGTGAAGTGAATAAATGGCAACCTTGTATATTACATTAGAAATATTACTCTGGCCAATCATCAAATAAGAACTGAAGAGAGCCTCTAACTAGAATATATTAGTTGCTAAGCCATTATATCTGAAATCTTAAACATAAGATTCACAACTTTCTAAGTTTTTTACAGTTGATCATATGGAAACAATAGTTCAACTTAAAGGATATTCAGACAGACAGGTATAAAGATTATGCTAGAATTTTTTTTCACTACAGAGGGATAATTATGAATTTATACAAGGGGGGGGGGTCATACTCTTAATACGATTATGTAATCATAGATCATTAAACACTTGAGAGATGCAATCAGAAGGAAGAGATTTGATGTGCGGGTAAGGAAAAATTTGAAAAGAACTCTTCAAAGGATGGCTATTTTTCAGTGAAGCAGAAGTTATGGCACCTATGACAAATGCAATTAAGGAATTTTCAAAAAAGGGCTTAAAAGAAGTTTTTTTGCAATTATATAACCAATGAAAAAATGTATAAGTAGTCAAGATCATTAATTGTAAAAATCTGTAATTATCTCTAAATATTTTTTTAAAAATAAAAATTCAGCCCCTGAAACTTTCTGATCCTTTTTTGCAAAACACTAAATGATTTTATAATTATAATCATATCGTAATCAAAAATGCCTGTAAAATGTTCATATGAAAAGTATACCAGTGGGGGGGGGGGAGAAAAAGCCTAATAATTTCATCCAGAACATAACCTAGCATTATTACATTATTTTCTATGGGGAAAATTATTTCTAAGATACCCACTTTCATCTTATGCAGTTATTTTCAAGAATACATTAATTATGTAACTTGAAGGATACCTGTATATACTTTCACTGTAATGAATTTATAAAGTTGTTAACTTCACTTATAGTAAATCAGTATTTGTAAATATAGTGCAACCTCGATATGACATGCCTCTTCATACCATGGTTTCAGATATAGCTATGATCATGCCCCCCCCAACACAAATTATAAAAAAACATAGGGTGTTCAAAGAACTAGTAATTTCATATTGGAAACTAGAAAAAAGTGAATACTGTTATTATACACTCATATCCTAATACCATATTTCCAAGAAGGGAAAATTAGCTAAAAATTAGTTGTATATTTGCTTCAATATATATATTCAGTTGCAGAGTAATTTTTATAAACAACAGAACTCAACAGAGACTAATTACTGTAGACACCCAGTTTCTCCCCTCAGCTAGAGATGCAATGAAAGAGCATATCAGTGGAACGCTAATTACTAACAGCTACCTCTGGAGGGGAATATAGCTACAGTTTGTCAAGTGCATTACATAAGTTACAAAGTAAATTTTTGGAAACAACAGCACATGGCATCCTTTCTTTGACTAGAAGTTACACTTAAGATAGCAAAAACTGCTAAGGACTGAACGTGACAAAAATATACATGAACTGACAAGTGGTTTATGGAGAAATCACACAACTTCACTTCGGCACTATGGGAGGCTGGACAATTTGGCTTTGGTTTTAGTTTTCACAAAACATGGTAAATACCACGGCATCAGAAATATATACATGGCAAAATTAGTAAATCGGTAGGACCGAAGTAATGGCTAATCTGACAGCACAATTACAGCCATGTCTTTTTCATTCTCTACCACCCTGAATGTAGTACCGCACAGTTGGTACGTTTCTCTGGTGGTTACTTTTACCCAAATGCAGTATTTTGCATTTGTCAATGTTAAACTTAAGTTGCCACTATTCAGCCCATCTGCTCAACTTTTCTAGATCCTGTTGCAGTAGTATACTGTCATTAACAACCCTGCCAACCTTAGTGTCAGTACATTAAACCTGATATACCTTCATCAATATCATTTATCAATATATTGATGAAGTAAAAAATTATATAGTTGAAGAAAAGTTAAAGATTAGCAAAAGAGTTAAAAGAATGGTGAAACAAAATGCAGTATATTTCACAAATGTGGAATTCCAGAAGGAATAATACACAGTTGGATGAAAGAGGAAGAAAAATTGCATTAATTCATAGACTCCATAGCAGATAAAGTAGGCCTCCAAAGAAAGAAAACTAGACTTTGTAAAAACAGTGATGTGGACCAATAATTATACAAGTGGTTTGTACAAAAGCATAGTGAAGGAGTTCCGATAAACAGGATAATTTTGAAAGCACAGGCACTTCAATTTCAAAGCTACATGGTAAAGATGATGACACATTTAAAGCTCCTGAAGGCACCCAACAAAGCAGGCATGAAAACTAATAAAGAGAGAATTATTGTGCACAAACAAGACTTGAAATCACAAGCTAAAGCCATTGTGCATTGGTAAAAGCCAAAGTCACTGGTGTTTTAAGCACATAAACAAGAAATCTCTCCTGTGATTTATAAAAATAGTTCCAATGCTTGGATGAAGAGTGATATTTTTGCTTCACGGTTTGAAAGTGAGTTTGTACTATTGGTGAGGCACCACATGTTCTCTCTACTGTTCACCTCTGTGAACAGTAGAGAGACAATCAACAAACAGAAGGCCAGTGACATGGGGAGTGACTTAGAAGATAATGTGGATGATTCATGTAAGGAAAAAGCACCAGAAATTAAGTGCCTAAAAACATTAATGAGGTGATGACATGGTTAAAACTTCAGTGATAGTGAACATCTTCATTTATTGCATCATCATCATCCATTTTCAATCCACTGCAGGATGAAGGCCTCTCCAGCAACTTTCCAGTTCCTTTTATTTGCATCGACCACTATTGAGAATTATGTAAAAATGCTGTCATCAGTTCTGGCAAACTAAGTTACATGCTTATTTCAGAATGAATGTGTAAAATAGAAGTTTATAACATTTTGTATTAGCAGGATATAAAGGGAACAATATAACCTTTAATACTTTATGTCTTTTAGTCTATATACTCATAAAACATTAGTAAATAAAATATTTAATTACTAAGTAAAGTGTAAATACAAAGGGTACTAGGAAAGTTTTGCAATACAGCTTTGTTTATTTAATTTTTTCAAAGTAATTTCCTCTACATTCAATACACCTCTCCATCCTCCGAAACCAATCTTTAAACCAGTTCTGCCAAGTTTCACTAGGGAGTAAAGCACACTCGTTGTCCCAAGCCCGTAGAAGATCCTCATCACTGGAAAACCGCCTCCCTTTTAGCTTCATTTTCACATGCGGGAACAGTGCAAAGTCGCAGGGAGAAAGGTCTGGACTGTAGGGAGGGTGCTCGAGAAGTTTCAGTCCTGTCGTGGTCAAATATTCGGTGCAGGCTTTGGCGCGGTGACTGGAGCATTATCGTGATGGAGGTACCAGGTGTCCATTCTTGACTTTGGCCGCAGGTTCTTCATAGATCCAATGACTTTAGGCAGGCATTGTTCAGTATACCACTTAGCTGTGACTGTTTTCTGCGTGTCCAAAACGACACGTTCCACAATTCCACTCGATTTGAAAAATACAGCTATCATTTTCTTCTTTACAGATCAGGATTTTCTGACAATTACGGGTGTGTCGTCATCATCAAAGACCCAAACTTTTTTTTGAGCCTTGGTCGGCAGATCGTAATAGTACAGCCAAGTCTCGTCACCTGTCACGATGTTGTTCACATACCGAGATTGTCCCTTATCAAACTTTTTTAACATCTCCCGGCACCAAGTCACACGTCGTGTCATCTGCTCTTCAGTCAGTTGATGCGGCACCCAGAGAGAACAAAGTTTCTTCACGTGCAAATGATCTTGCAGAATCGAACGAATTGCTGGTGCATTTAGGCCCAAAGTATCCTCTATCTGTTGGTAGGTCACTCGCCTGTTTTCGTCAAGCATTTTCCTCACAGCAGTAACGTTTTCCTCCGTAACTGACGTTCGTGGCCTTCCCGGCCTCTCAGAATCCTCCAGAGTGAAATTTTCCCTTTGGAATTCTCTATACCACCTGAATATCGTTGTACGATGTGGACAATCATCATCTAGTGCAAGAGTCATTTCTTCTAAGCACTGGTCTATGGTTAAACCATGCACGAAATTATACCGCAAAACTGTCCTTATCTCATTTCGTGACCACGATGCCATCGCAAGCACTTTACACTCTCACTACTAATGAATAACTGAGCCCATCGACTTGGTGCGGCGGCTACTATGCACGTATGAACATGTCTCAACATGCAGCAACAATCAGCTTCCTGTGATTCATTGTTGCGTCATATTGCAAAACTTTCCTAGTACCCTTTGTATGTTTAAAAAAACTAGGGATAAAATGGTAAAATTTTTTTGGTTATAAAATTAGCATTAGTAGAGGCATATGATGCAAAAAAGCAAGCTTATACAGCATTAGCCAAAAAAATCAAAACAAAATCCCATTTCACACAACCATTCATTCTAAACGTTTGTCCAGTTCTTCCTTGAATTAATTTAAGCTATCAACTTCCTATAAAATATTTAAGGACAAAGAAATCATGCTATGAGGTACAATGACTAACATATAGGTTAGTGCAAAAGCATCATATTAATAAATGCCACCTGCCAAAGTAGTATTAAATTGGCATTGTTTTAGTTATATCAGATATTGTGAATGCCTTCACAACGAGTTGCATGGTACTGCACTACCTCGAATAAGTAACACTTCACCAGAGAAAAGACTACTGTTACTTATTCTCAGTGGACTCGTTGTGAAGGCATTCACAATATGAGATATAACTAAAACGATGCCAATTTAATTAAATAATTTAACAACTTTGGTAGATGGCTACATTAAAATGATGCTTTTGCACTAACCTATATGCTATCAACTTCCACAATGACAGATGTAAGCTTGTTCTGACAATCAACCACCCGCCGGCTGAAGGCAAATTTCCAAATATCTATTCTACAACTTTCCGTCCTCAATTTGAATTTATGTCCCCTCAGGTTCGTAATCTGAGCAAGAGGCAGAATTCCATCAGCATTGAGCCTGCTCAACCCATTCAAGACCTTATGCACCTCAATCAGATCACCTTGCAGTTGCCTATTCTCCAGATGCTGCAATTTGCAGAATTTAAGCCTTTCTTGGTAAGAGCACCTCTTTGTTTCCCCTCACCAATCTTGCTGCCCTTCTCTCTGTACTCATTCTAGCAACTCTACATCCTTCCTAAAATGAGGTTTCCAGACCTGTATGCAGTACTCAAGGTGTGGCCTGACCACTTCCTTATACAAAGGAATAATCACCTCCTTCTCCCTACTAGCAAAATTCCTGTATATCATTGATAAGACCCCACTCTGACATCAGCCTGTCTGCACTGCTCAGAAAACATCATATCTGACTGCACAATTACAGCCAGGTCTTTTTCATTCTCTACCACCCTGAGCGTGGTACCACACAGTTGGTACGTTTCTCTGGGGGGTTACTTCTACCCAAATGCAGTACTTTGCATTTGTCAATGTTAAACTTAAGTTGCCACTATTCAGCCCACCTGCCTAACTTTTCTAGATCCTGTTGCAGTAGCATACTGTCATTAACAACTCTGCCAACCTTAGTATCAGTACATTAAGCCTGATATACCTTCATCAATATCATTGATAAATATACAAAACAACAATGGTCCAACACCGAACCCTGGGGAACTCCACTAATAACATTAGTTCACAAAGAGCAGTGTCCATTAATTACCACTCTGTCTCCACCCACTCAACCACCCTTTTTATCCATTGTAGTAATTTGCCCTTAATGTTATACTGCTCCAATTTGTATAGTAGTCTTCCACGTGCAACAGAATCAAAAGTTTTCCTGAAATCCAAGTATACGATATCAAAATTATTTTTAGCATCCAGTTCCCTTGTAACCACATCATATCCAATCAAACCGGTCAGACAAGACTTCCCATTTATCAAACTCATGCTGTTTCTGAATTATTAATGCAGTCTTGTCTAGATGATCCCGCAATGCTTCTTTAATCAGCGACTCCATTATTTTCCCAGGAACAGAAGTTAAACTAACAAGTGTGTAATTACTCGTGTTGCCCTTTGATCGCTCTTTGTGAATTGGGGTTACATTTGCACATCTCCAGTCCGTGGGGACCTCCCCCGAGTCCAAGGATGCCCTCATAATACAGCTAAAATGTTTGCTTACTTCCTTTGCCGCCTCCTTTAATATAACCGGATAGATTCCATCCACTCCAGGTGCCTTTCTTATATTTAACTTCAACAATTTCTCTTCCACTTTGCTCTCAGTTATTACAAAATCATTAAGATCCCCATTATATTAGAGTTTAATATGCTTCCGTCCTCCACTTCTTGACAGAATTCCCCATGTGTGAATGTAGTTGCAAAATATTTGTTCGGTTTGTCAGCTATCTGAGCAGGATCATCAACAGTCGAACCATCGATATCAATTATTGATATAAAGTGTTTCACTTATAAGGGCAGGTATCAAAGTTGTTGCCTGACACCCACATTACATTGAGGTTGCACTGTACTACCAAATGAAGTTTTACAACAATGGGCCCAACTGTATTATTTTTGAAAAATTAGAATATTCACTTATTTTAAAATGTAACTGAAACAGAAAAAAAAAAAAAAAAGAATCAAGATAAGTTTAGGAAACCACAATGAATTGTAATAATAAAAATCAGATATTACCTGTCTGCTAGTCCTCCTTCTGTCAAACCAGAAATGACGATTGGATCAAAGGAATCATCTGTACCTGATATAGTGATTCCCAAAGGTCCACCGTGCCTCACTAATTCAACAGTATACACTACAATGCCTCTACCGTCTGGCTCCTCTAAACATGAATTAAAAAAGGAATAACTGCTAATAATATTAATGATTGTATTCACTGATTAAAATAATTAATTGTAAACTCCTCTGGCCTAATGGCCTTGCCAGAATATAAAAAATAACATTTTAATTATGTTGCAAAAAAGAGAATAGTTATTATTATATCAATTTAAAATTAATTAAAATTTTGAAATAAAAATAACTTCACAATAACGAATCGTTTTAACATGGTTAAACTGAATAAAGATGGGAAATTACTTGAAAGTGTAAAACTGGCAGATACTAATGCATTAAAGTGACCATTATTATTATTATGGAATCTGAATGGTTAATATAGTCATCTTACTATTCCATTCTCTTGGGGAAATGGAACAGCACTGTCATTAATAAACAACAGAAGAATAACATAAACATAAATCTGCTAGAGAAATGGAAATTGGTAGATATATATAGAACAGGCAATCTTAGAATAAAATGAAAAACAAGGAAAACTACCAAAAGAAAATAAGGGATTTAATTACAGAAATAAAAATGGATTATCTTTCACAGAAAACCTGAGCTAACTGTGTGAGGTTTTCCCTGGAATTTTTTCATTCAACAAACAAGCCAGCCTTAAAAACAAATCTGCATAAATCACATATGATTCATAGTAAGAATTAACTTGGCACCTCCACAACAATCAAGATAAATTCTGTGAAAATTCATGAAGTACACACTTTTTTTTACATGTGAAAACAGAAACAACAGGGGTGAAGAAGAAAATGAAGGGGTGGGGGAAACACTACATAAGTTGCAATTTATAACAATGTAAAAAATTAAAATAAAAGGCAAATATTTAATTATACTGGAAATTATTTGAGGAAAAAAAATCACTATTTCTATACATGGTTAATTGTTTATGTTCACAAAAACCACCAAATGTAGTATCAAAGGACAGTCCTAGCTGAGTAGTCAGGCACAAGGGTTCATAAGTACATGTGCTTTGAGTGACTAGTGTTCAAGCCCATGACTGCTAAATATGGTGCTGTTTCTTGTATTCTCTCTATCTTTTGAACTTCTCTGACCATGTGGTCATTCTAGAGTATAAACAGAAAATTTATTTATTATTTGTAATGCTCATCTCATCAGAGGATGAACATTTGCTATACCTGTCCATTCTTAATAACTTACCAGAGTATTATTTGGAATACTCATAAAGAAAATTTGAAATAAATTGTAAAAGAATGACACTACAACTGAGAACATGGAGAAACCGTTCAGCTCAGGACTAGATTTATAGATGAAATTTTATAATCTGATAACAGTTTAATGTCTCAATACTGCTTTATGACTGGGTTTCAAAATCATAAGAGAATACTTTTTATCAAGTCAAGGTTACAAGAAAACCATCTACAGAAAACCAGAAACATAGGAAGAATTTTACATTAGATTATAATCAACCTCACAGCATGAAAGAAATTACTGTCAGATCCTAACCACCAAAATCTCTACTCAAGTTCTAAATTATTTTGAACCTTAACACCAACAACCTCATAAACAAGATCGTGAACAAATAAAAACTGCTGTAAAAACTGGAACAGTGTAGCATTAAGGGAAAGTTACTGGTCTGGAGATAGGGATAGCAGAGAGTGGTTATTAATGGACAGTGATCTTCATGGAATAATGTTATTAGTGGAGTTCCCCAGGATTCAGAGCTGGGTCCAATGTTTGATTTCTATACTTATTAATGATACTGATGAAATACATTGGGCTTAATGTTTAAGTTTGCATATGAAACAAAGTTTGGTAGGGTGGTTAATGACAGTAATCAGGGTAAGCCACTATGACAAAATCTAAAAAGATTATGCAGATCGGCTGAGAAATGGCAGTTGAAGTTTAATATTGACAAATGCAAGGTACTGAATGTGGGGAGCAGTAATAATCCTAGATTAACCATACCATCTGGTGCTACACTGAGAGTAGTAGAAAATGAAAGAGACCTAGGGATAAATGGGCAGTTGGATATGAAGTTTTCTAAGAAATGCAGACAAGCTGCTGGGCCAGCTCATGGGGTTTTGTCTATGATATACAGGAACTTTGCTAGCAGGGATAAGCAGGTGATTATCCCATTGTATAAGTAAATGGTTAGGTTGCATCTTGAGTACTGCATACAAGTCTGGAGGCCACATTTTAGGATGATGCAGATCTGCTGGTGAAGAGACAGACGAGATTGGTGAAGGGAATGTTAGGGGTGGTCTCACCAAGACAAACTTCAGTTCTGCAAATTGCAGTGTCTGGAGGCTAGGCACCTGCGAGATGATCTGATTGCAGTGTTTTAGGCTTTGAATGGATTGAGCAAGCTCAGTGCTGATGATATTCTTCCTCTCGCTCAGAATACACACGAGGGGGCAGGGGCATAAATTCAAACAGAGAAATGATGGTCACAGAACAGATGTGCAAAGGTTTAGTTTCAGCCAGTGGGTAGTTTATTGCTGGAACAAATTTCCATCTGTTGTTGTGGAGCAGACAGTTTGAATAAATTTAAGGAAGAACTAGACAAATTATTGAAAGGGATTTGATGTGGGAGGTTTTTTTTTTTTTTTTTTGGCTGATGCTTTATAAACTTGCATTTTTTGTATCATATTTCAGTACTAACAATAACCTGAATGACACTTTCACTAATAACATTAATAGAAGTTGAACAGAAATGTCTGAGGATGATTTTTAATTGACCTTTCTCACTTATTATATGTATTAATTGTTATTCCAATGGTGTGCATACTAATGTTGCCATTAGCAACCTTAATGGTAACCACAGCATGTGAAACAGAGATGCAATCAGTATTCTTAGGTCCTCTGTTACCTTGGTTAGAATTTACTTTTGTTAACAAACTCAATGTTCATAAAAGATATTAAATTTTAATATTCTGACCTACTCCATGCTATTCACACTGCATAAAGATCTCTTTAATTTCTGGATGAAAATAAAATTTAAAAATTTTTTATTTGTTGATTTAAATATGACCAGTGTCCTGATTTCTGTGATGCAGCTGTCTCTAACGTCTAAAAAAAAAAAAAAAAAGGGAGGGGGGGATGTAAATTTTGTGTCAATAGATATATTCTAAATTTGGTGCTGTACAGTATATTCCAACTTACCAGAAAAAGTTTCATCTTTCCGTATTCTCAGTTTCACAACATCATCACAACACTGCAAAATCTGAGCAGCATCTTCAACAGAACAGTTATCCATGCGTACAGAATCAATTGCTAATAATCTGTCACCCGGATGAAGAGTGCCTGTCCTATGTGCCACACTACCAGTCCTAACATTTGAGATTAATAATGGATCACCTGGCTTACGATTTTTAGGAGCTAAAATTAAAGAGAAGTTCTCAAAAAGGAATTCTGAAATTGTATATTTTTATTTCTAAATTATTTTATATCTTATTTCTAAAGAAAAGTTTTGTATGAAAACAGAACTTGCCTACTCAAGTTTCTTCAAGTTTATGCAAAAGTAAAAATAAAACAACCATGCAAAAATAGAAGAAACAAGAAAGACAGCGCAGAGAAAAAGTTAAAATTTAAAGGTTTAAATAAAAAAATTTATTTATTTATCAGCTATCTCAATCAACACACTAGTAAAAGAATTATAAAAATTACAGAGAATTATGATGTTTTATTAGCCTGTTATGCAACTAAACAAAGAGAAAAACAAATGAAAAAAGGATAAATTAAACAAATACTACTAGCAAGGCATTACAAAAAATGTGTAAAACTATATCTGCTTTATCTTGTGAATGACAACTTTTTTAATGTCCATAAATTCGGTAAATTAAAACAGTTTATTGGAATGTATGACAGCCAACCCAATAATGATACAGATGGCATTTTAGAAAAACTTTTCCTCTGAGCTCTGTGTATTAGTAATGACTGTTCATTGAATTTGAGGCATGCACAGGATTTCTCATCTGAACACTCAGCTTGAGGTATAGGCTACTAAAACAAAGTTTACTGTTGGAAGCTTGGATAATAAATTTAGTATGAGGGCTAACCACATTTAAAAAAAAAAATTGTATTTCTATTAGGATTTACACTAGAATTTATCATATGATGGTAAAAGTTGATTTGCAAAAAGAGAGGGTTATATACACAGTGTGTGTTGTTTGGTTTTTAGGAGCATTAGCAACTAAGGCCATATTGCTCCGGGATATGCGGTGGTCATTCCCTGACCTTTCCGCATCCTCCATATTTGGTGGTGATGGGCTCGAACCCCGGTCTAATCAAGAAGCGTGTGCTATGTATATACACAGTCATTAATACTGAATTTGAATTTTTTCCCCTTAAATTTTGGTTATGGATGCTAAATATGGAGGCAGATGGATTCACATTTACCAAAATTAAGAATATACCATTTAGGAAGAATAGCATAGAATAGAACAGAACGATGTATGGAATCTCATTCATTTACTCAAAAATTTTTAATAAGACTTGTGGAACCTGACAGATTATAAATAAATCAGCAGTTTTGTTTGCTAACTGGTTTCAGGAACATCTGTAATGATTTAATATACTACTTCAGGGGAGGGGGACATACGCTTATCTTCTAAAACTTACATTTAATAGTAATTCCGAGACTAGTAGCCCTTTTCATTAACTTTACCATAAAAGTACCACTGCTAGGTACTACAGATTCCGCCACATCAAACTCAATTTCTAATACTGCTCGAGGATAAGACTGCTGAATTAACTGCATAACTTGCTCCACTGTCAAACCTTCAGTACTCTGACCATTCACTGCCAACACTCTATCTCCAACCTGAATAACACCTGTCCTAAAATGAAAAACAGACATTTGACTACACTACACACCAAGAACAATTGAATTTCTTCATAATTCTTTAAAATTAAGAATTCTATACTAAAAGCATATTTCTACTATGCACATGTTAAATTATTACTTTGATAATTGTTAGGTTGTTGCTCTTTTGGTGTTTTTTGTGACAGTGCAACAGCAAGATTATAATCGCTTAAGAAAAAAAAATCTGTGGACTCTTGCTTTATTCTTATCCTGATTATACCCAACATTTTTTTTGGAAAAACAATGGTTTAGATAAAAGGGCAAGAGTTCAGGGTGGAATTTTGAATAAGAGATTTCATTACTATGATTATAATTTCAGTGATAATCTGAGAAATATTATAATTAGGAGATTTTAAACAACAAATCAGAGAAAAGATGAATAGAAATCACATGGATCCTCTTATTTAGCATTGCTATAATGCCAAATGACATGAAAATGAGAACAGCTATGAGACAGAGAGGTGCCACTGAAGAAAAGACTAGCACAATGTTGTGATGTGAGGTATCCAGAGGACTGATAATCTTGTGCACTTGGAGAGGTTTCGCAAGGAAAAAATCAAGAGTATTAAGTGTGCAAAATCTATCTACTTGATTACCAGAATTATCTGGTAATCAAGTAGGTAGATGAATAAGTTGTGGAAGGTCATTGGTAATAGAGTAACAACAAAAACCTTGTATATCTACCAAATTACAAGGAGTGTTATATTATTTTGTTATTTTTTGGTTTTTAGGAGCATTAGCAACTAAGGCCATATTGCTCCGGGATATGCGGTGGTCATTCCCTGATCTTTCCGCATCCTCCGTATTTGGTGGTGACGGGCTCGAACCCCGGTCTAATCAAGAAGCGTGTGCTACGTACTGCTGTTCCTTCCCACCTGGCTACGGAGGCGCCAACACACATACAAGGAGTGTATGGTGAAAACTGAAGTCAGGTTTGCTTCATGGTATGTATGCATACATTTTTCATGTGTAGGCTCTGGAGAGCATACCTATGGGCGCCTCCGTAGCCAGGTGGGAAGAAGCAGCAGTGCGTAACGCACGCTTCTTGATTAGACCGGGGTTCGATCCCGTCACCACCAAATACGGGAATGCGGAAAGATCAGGGAATGATCACAGCATATTCCCGGAGCAATATGGCCTTAGTTGCTAATGCTCCTAAAAACCAAATAACAAACAACAACAAGCATACCTATGTAGATATACGCTTAGAAGATGGCTTCAAACAATATATATTCCTTTAATGTATGAACTGTCTTGAAATATTTCTAATACATGTTGCCATCAGTTATCTGTGTCCAACTAACTGTAAACACAGTTCATAACAGATGGCAGCACAAAAATAGCTTAGAAATGTGGAAAAAATTGCATCTGTTGATATCAGTTGTACTATCTGGGCTTACAGAAGTCAAAATTGAAGAATTTATGTTATTCAGATCAAGAATTTGACAAAACCAAATCAGGTAATATATATTTATTCTGATTTGATTTTTGACTGTAATTTTACTTTAGTGTTGGGCAATAAAGTCAAAATAAGAATGTTAATATTTTAATGAGTTTTATATGCAAAGTTTCCATTTTTTACAAAATTAAATTCACCAAGGAAAAACTGTGACTATGGATAGTTCAACTTTAACTCTACTGCATCCTTTTACTTCCACTCTTTTCAACAATATATTTTTATGCATATTTCTTAAAAATTGCAGCTACAGAATTCATATCCCATATTAAAAAGTTTCTTCTCTATTCCAACAACCATAAATTCATCTCTAGCACTAGAGTAACTCAGATTCAACAAACTTCTGTGTATGGTAGAAGAATCATAATAATATTAAAATCCATCACACTACAAAACTTTCCCATTACTTAACTGGAATGGGATACCTTCTATCTATGATGCACCTTTTCCATGTTTTAGTCATTTAAATAGAGATGATATTCAGGATTTTTATTAATTAATTAAGGAATTAAGTAAAGAACTTACATAAAAAAATAGCTGCTTAACTGGTTTTAAAACTTTCAAGAATTCATCACCTAATTAAAGCAAATATGTTCAGTAAGTTTTACGTGTAGGTTAAGACATAAAAAAAAGTTTCTTTCATATATACTGAATTGACTTTGCATTAGTAACACTTACCTAATACATCGTAGTACCACCTTTTGCCCTTAATACAGCCTGTACACATCTTGGCATGGTCTCTGCAAGGTGTTGCAGGGTGCTCTGTGGTAGTTATTTTTTTATTATTATTTTTTTTTTTAGGAGCATTAGCAACTAAGGCCATATTGCTCCGGGGATATGCGGTGGTCATTTCCAGACCAGGTGGTCACAGGCCTGAACCCCGGTCTAATCAAGAAGCGTATGCCACGCACTGCTGTTCCTGCCCACCTGGCTACAGAGGTGCCCCTGTGGTAGTGCTACCCATGCAATGTACACTGTGTCCAGTAATGTCCACACATTGTCAGATGGATAATCACACCATCACAGCATGAATGTCCTTTTTCCAGAAAGTCCCAAACACGCTCAAGTGAGTTGAATGCCAATGAGAGGACAGAATTCATTGTCATGTTCCTGAAACCAGTTAGCAACCTGTCAGGTCTTGTGGCATGGCATGTTGTCTTGTTGATAGACACCAGAGTTGTCTGCATAGACTGTCATCATGAAGGGATGTACTTGGTCAACAACAACAGAAACGTAGGCATTCCCAATAAGCCATTTAACAGTGATCAGAAGACCCAAGGCATGCCATGAAAACAGCCCATAAACCATAACATCACTGCTGTTGTTGTTGTTGGTATTGGGTTTAACAATACAAGGGCCACTGAAGCCAAATTGGATCTGTTCATAATTTATTTACAGGCAACATATTGTTACAGATGTTAAATTATATGCTCCTGTACAGGCCAATATATTTTGAATACATCAAAAGTTCTTCTATATTTGTTTCATTTCCTATGAAGTGAGATAAATCATGTGAGATGTTCAACACAGAGAGTGACTGAAAAGGGTTTGACCAGATGGTTGAATATAAGAGTCAATCAACCAGAAAATGACGGACTGTAAATTGTTTGTGACAGGGTGAGCACTGAAGTGGGTTTTCTTCCAGTAACGGATAGAGATGAGCCATACCACCACTGCCAAACACCAACAGAACATTCAGGTGCCATGGCGTCATGCTGCTTCATTGCTTCAATAGTTGCAATCGGGATTCATCAAACCAGGTGGTAGATTTACACATGTTAGTGGTCCACTGTTGGTGCTGACGGGCACAAGCAAGGTACAGTTGGCTGCCATAGCCTATATGAACTAATGTCCAGCACATAAGCAGAGTTGTGGGACACCACTAGTGCCCCCTGACCTAAACACTATGTACACTAGTTCATAGGGATGCAAGTTAGAGGAAATCCCCCAGTGCCACTTGACAGAATACACAAAAGACAAAGTACATACGAATATTTGCCTTGCTATTGCTCAATTATGCTAAGTCGTTGCTGTGTTAAGAGACAAGACACACAATGTTCACTATAGGGTCGACTACACAAGACCTTTGGCTTGTTGTTCAACTACTGTTAAGCCTGTCACAATAGACTCATGACACCACAGAACAAGGAGTACTCAACCATGTTGGCTGTTATTGAGATGCTGGCACCTGCACATCCTGACCCCACAATCATTCCGCATTTGAAGTCAGAAAGATCTCAATGCCAACCCATTCTTCCTCACAAACACTGACAAACTAACTGCCACATGTGAGAACTTGTATCAGCTGTTCCAAACTTTGTGACTTCACCAGCATCACAGACTAAATATTTCTAATTAGATGTATATAAAGTCCTTTCCTACATGAGGGGTGCATGAGCAAGTGTTGCTAATGCAAGATCAACTCAGAGTGTGTGTGTGTGTGTGTTTATATATATAAATATACGAGGTAGTCCTTAAGTAAGGAAACATGTTTGACCATAAATAGCCCTTTTAAATATATATTTTAAATTAATGCTAGCAAATAAAAAGGGCATACACAAACTTTAAAAAAAATAAAAAAGTTACACCATCTGTTCAGTATGGCCATCATTTTGTTCTTTTAAAAACTGTAGTCTTTTGAGCACAGAGCAACAGCTAACAAGACAAAATTCCCCAGAAATATTCTTAAATTTTCAAAACTATTAACTGCTGAAGCTCCAAAAGAGACCTGTGCTTATTACTAAATAATTTATCCTTTAAGAATCATCAAAAAAAAGTAACCATAGAATATTAAATCTGGGGAGTGCATTGGCCATTCAATGGAACCCTGCCATCCAATCCACTGACCAGGAACTTTTTGTCTAAGAATTTGTGAAAAATATTTGCATAGTTAGCTGGTGCTCCATTCTGCATAAAAAACTGTGCTGAAAATTGATTTTGAACTGCATTAATTGAGTGATTTTGTCTTTTAGCAGTCTCAGTTAGCTCTCTGCTGTCACAGTTCCCTCAAAGAAAAGGGTCTGAGAATGCCACCTCTCCAAATTCCAACATTTCTGGCTTGACAGTCCAGACTGTCAAGGAGTGTTTAAATCCTTTTAAAAGAATAAATGGAAATGTTAAGAGAGTAATAAACACAGTTATGGGAATTAATAGTTCCATTTAGTTTAAATGTAGCTTCATTAGTCCACAAAACATTGTTAACGATACCTGGGTTTGTATAACACTAAGGTCAAAAACTGTTCGGCAAATTCCAATCTTCTGTCTGGGTTGTCTCATTCAAACTTTATAGCAACATGGGATGATAAACCTTTATTTAAATTCCTTTATGATTTTATTTAAGCTTATTTTAAGTTCCAAACTTTGCTTTTTTTTAGATTTTTTTTCAGATGTCTCTCAATATCCTCTCTTACAAATGCAAAGTACTGCATATGGGTAGAAGTAACCCCAGAGAAATGTACCAACTGTGTGGTACTACACTTAATGTGGTAGAAAATGAAAAAGACCTGGGAGTAATTGTGCAGTCAGATATGAAGTTTTCTGAGCAATGCAGACAGGCTGCAAGCAAGGGCAGGTCATGGGGTTTTGTCAATGATAAATAGGAATTTTGCTAGCAGGGAAAAGGAGGTGATTGTCCCTCTGTATAAGGCAATGGTCAGGCCACGCCTTGAGTACTGCGTACAGGTCTGGAGGCCTCATTTTAGGAAGGATGTAGATTTTCTTGAGTGTACAGAGAAGGGCAACAAGATTGGTGAGGGGAATGAAGGGATCCTCTTACCAAGAGAGGCTTAAGTTCTGCAAATTGCAGCAGCTGGAGACTAGGCACCTGCCCAGTGATCTGATTGAGGTGTATAAGGCCTTGAATGGGTTGAGCATGCTGAATTCTGATGGGATCCTTCCACTTGTTCAGATTACGAACCTAAGGGGGCATAAATTCAAATTAAGAAAAGACAGATGTAGAATAGATGTGCGGAAATTTGCCTTTAGCCAGTGGGTGGTTAATTGCTGGAACAAACTTCCATCTGTCGTTGTGGAAGTTGATTGGTTAAATAAATTTAAAGAGGAACTGGACAGGCATTTGGAGGGAATGGTGTGATTTTTTTTTTTTTTTGGCTGATGCTGCATAAGCTCATACACTTGCTTTCTTGCATCACATGCCACTACTACTACAAGTTCCAAATTGGCATGTCTTTAAGATACAAGATCTACCAGTGTTTTAGTAGATTGTGCACTGCTCCCACTTCAAACTTCTTCACAATTTGCTTTATGTTTTTTATTATTGATGATTTATGTCTAAAAAAAATGTCTTGAACTGGCATGCATCTTCTGTAGCAGTTTTATAATTTTTATGCTGCTTTACAATTTTAATCCTTTCCTTCAACGTAAAGCTCATGGTACTTTTCCTAGGTTCATATTGTTCTGAAACAATAAAAAAAAGATTATAAACTATTTTTCAAATAACTTATAGATAAGTTATTTTTACATCAGCAGTTATTCAAAACAGTTTTAGTTTCCTTACTTATGGACCTTCCTGTATATCTGGTAGAGATAAAAATAAAAATTTTACTTTTCTGCAGGTCCTCCAGGAGTAACACTACTAATAATTGGTGGGAAATTCATTAATTCTGTGGTAAACGTTGTTCCCTGAAGGACAAAGCCAAACCCTCGATGGTCAGCTGAAACTGTAACTTCTGTTATTTCAGAATGACAAACATTAGTACTTGTGGAAGAAGCTGAAATAAGTCCAGAAAAGAGGGAAACTACAAAGAGAAAATTAAGAAAAACACAATGAAAAATTAACATATAGCATGGTATTAGGGGAAAGCAAATTAAATATTTCTAATTAGATGTATATAAAGCATTTTATTCTAATTTGCAGTGAAATTATTCCCATTATAACTAATAAGTAGTAGGAATAATTTTTAACAAATCTAAAGATTTTTTTCAAACTTGAGACCTTGAGTGTTTTATGGCTACATTCTTTTGGAGATAGTAGCAAAGGACAACCAACTGGGAAATGCGATCATTACTTGAAAGTCTAAAATGCTGATGGAAATGATATTCATTTCCATCAGCTTTAATGCCCTTAATGAATTATAGCGAAAGCTTAATTCATCCAGTACTTACCTCTTGATCTGTATTTATAACTTTTTGAAGTTCATAAGACGGTAAAAGTGAAAGGTCTAAAATTACATTAATAATTAGTAATTAAGATTATGCTCAGAGGAAGAAGTGCACCTCTTTTTTCTCTGGTTGTCATCCATAAATCACTGTGTAAATGAGAAGAACTAAAACCACTGGGTTAGGAGCCAAGAGACTAAATGAAAGATTTTCAGTATATTCATCATCAGTTGGCTAAGTAGTTCAGTGTAAAGGTAAGACATATATAGTAATTCTAGCTACAGAAAAATATATACAGGGTGTTTCAAAACAGCACAGAATTTCCTATAAACATAAAGTCTTCATTTCTGAGCTATTAAACATTAATGATAAATTACAAAACTGTGTAAAAAGGCAAAATATTTTTATGTTCAAATTTATATCACAAAAATATAACTGTAAAACAGGCTTTATACAGTAGTATGAAACATATATACCAACAAAGACACAAATAGTGATGCTCCACTACACGAATCATAACAATTACTCAGTTGTAAGTAACCAGCATGACACAGTACATATTAGCAGTATAAAACATGTCTGTTACTTGAGTTTCACGTTCCACAATGAATTCCACATTGTTTACAGAAAGGCATTTGTTAAACTGATATTATGGAAAACACTACAAATTGGTTTATTTTTGCCAAACTAAAAAAAAAAAAAAAGTAAAGTGCAGCCATTATCAACCCACTGCAGGATGGAAGCCTCCTCAACAATTCATGATGAGGGAAATGGACCATAATCTGCCACGCTGGTCCAGTGCAGGTTGGCAGATCGACCGTATTCAGCAGTCAGGGGCTTGAACCCCGGTCTACTCAAAGAGCGTGTGCTACTGCACTCCCGCTCCTGACCACTTGGCTACGGAGGCCTTTAATATGAGTTTAATTTATGGTGCGGTTCATAAGAATTCCACAGCTATTTTTCAAAGAAACACAAAAAATTAACTCGATGTTTTACCAAATCATATTTGCTGTTGTGGAAAAGACAACTTAAAGAAACAGGTACATTGAAACCACTATGGGTAAATGCTGGTAAAGGGAGAGTTCAACAAACTGCGAATGTTAAGAGCAAATACTTCATGCTGTACAAGTGTCTCCTATCACAAGTACTAGAAGGCTATCAACTTGCATAAATGTTTCATCAGGAAGTGTATAGAGGACATTATACAAACAGCAATCATAACCATTTTACAAGTACATCTGTACAAGAATCGTTAGCATGCAATATGAATAAATTCAGAAATGTCTGCCAGTGGCTCATTTTGCAATGTACACTGATATTACTGGCATCGCCCCCTTAAAACTGCAACTGTGCAAATAATGTATGAATATGGCAATATTTCTTACAGATTGCATCAGATAAGTATTATTATGTCATCACCTACATGCGTAGGTGATGACATAATAATACTGCATCAGCTGTTACTTTCAGCTATATAAGCATGCTTTGTAAGAGTTGCAGTCTTTCCTTGCTTGTGTTAGGATGGCAAGTTACGTGCAGTTAACACCACGAAGAAAGAGTGCTACTGTTGCTTTACATGAGGAAGGATGTTCTTCCCATCATATTGCTTATAGAGTGTCTTGTAATCAGCCGACAGTGAGTAGATTGCTTTCCAAACTCAAGAATACTGGTTCTGCTGATAGGAACCGGACGCAAACGAGTCTCTACGCCAAAACAGGACCGCGTTTTGAAGTGATTATGACTTAAAAACCGTAAAGCTTCTTCATCTGAGCTGAAAAGAGAATGGGAAGAACACACAGGAGTGGTAGCAAGTGAAGTAACAGTCAGAAGACGCCTCTTCAAAAATGGACTTGTAGCCCGTCGTCCTAAGAAGAAGCCCCTCCTCACACAAAAAAATTAAAAATGCCCGATTAATTTGGTGTAAGGAGCATTTCAAATGGACCCCTGAACAGCGGAAGTGTCAATTATTTTCTCAGACGAGAAGAAATTCAACCTGCATGGCTTTGATAGGAGACAAACGATTTGCCGTAGACGTGGTGGGCCGACCGGGCTAGCCAGGTGGGTAAAGTGCCTGCCTGGCAACCCAAAGGTTGCGGGTTCGAATCCCACCTGGGGCTTGGATCGGAGTAAAATGCAAAAACTTTGGGAGGTGCATTATGGCCACAGAAGCTGATGCACCAACAACAACAACAACAAAAAAAAAAAAGACTTGGTGAAGAATGCCATCCAGACTGTATGGTGTCTAAGTGAATTTCCTACAAGCCAAATGATATGGGAGTGCATTTCATATCACGGAGTAGATCACCTGTAGTTTATAAAAGGTTCCGTAAATGCCAGTAGATACCTGGCTATATTGGAAGGCAAATTGATGGCAACCATTAGAGACCATTTCAACCTGCCAAGTAACTGCATCTTTCAGGAAGACTCTGCTCCTTGCCATCAGGCAAAACGTGTAAATAGGTACTTCTGTAGTTACTTTAGCTTCATTTCTGCATTAGAAGTTCAACAGTAATGTGCTTACATTGGTTACAAGTGAAAAAATGGTTGGAAGAACAGTCCGTTACAACTGTTAGCTGGCCAAGAAACAGCCCAGACCTGAATCCTATAGAGAACTGTTGGCATCGTGTGGAATCTGCAGTTGCCAGAAAGAAACTTTCACAAAGTGAACTTCAGGAAGCCATAATTCGTGTTTGGAACCACAAACTATCAGTTGATTATCTTCAGAAATTGATCTTGTCAATGCCTTGACGGTGTACTGCTGTCATTAGGGCCAGGGGCGGTTCAACTAAATATTAGTTTACACCTGGTGAACTTTTCATTTTGTTTTCCATTTAAAATGATAAACTGAAGCAAATTGGGGGCTTCTGATAACATTTCAGCCATAATTGTCGTGTTTACAAAATTGTTGTATAAAGGTTGCAAATGCTCATTTTGGAATATTTTGAGAGTACCTTTCAAATATTACTTAGCTTTGCCTTAACTATTAATAAATATCCTTTGTTTATATTTCTATTTGTGATGCTAGTCATTAATCTAACATACCATTGTGAAAAAGGGTTAGAAATGTGAAATTCCTAGGTGATGCACTCTCTCTGAACACTAGTGTATATGTGATCATCAAAATCAGGTTTTAAAAGAAATGGAATTTTTAATTAAGCCTCAAAACACTCATATCTGTGCTGAATAAAACCCAGTAACAAATGGCAATACTCATTATCAACATACTTTTTCCTGTAATGTCTGGTGTAGTGTTCTTGAACACAATCATATTGAACCTCATTTCTTATTTCATTGAACCTCATAATTGTGGATCAAAATGTGGGAACTACTGGATGACATACCCCCTTGAAATTCAGCAGATGATGTGGTTCATGCACCATTCTCTTTTTCCACTGGTGTTTCTGACTTTTTAAATATAACACAATAGCTGATAGATTGGTCAGATCTATCCTGTACAATGGCCACCACGATTACCAGCCATCACACACTTAGATTACATTGTGTGAGGTCACATGAAATCCATGGTTTATTTTACACAATAACTGAGAATGGAATTTTGGAACTGAACTGAACAAAATGAAGGTCAATTTGAATAGCTGCTTTAGATGTTTACCTTTTAGAGGGATATTTTATTTCTTGCTATGTTATTGAAAACTCAGACATGTTTATTGGAACATTTTTATTTTTAGCTGTAGAATATGCTCCTATATTTGTTCCATGTAATTCTGAAACACCCTGTATATATGGATATGAGTGACAATCTTCAGTGCTGTTAAATACTAATTAATTTTTTTTTTTTTTTTTTTGATCATAGAGCAATAAACAGAAAATTGTATCAACTCAGATACAGATAGTGTAACTGTAGAGAGATTGAAATTCCTCTGCCATTCCAGGATCATTGTATTAAAACACCACTGGAACCATTTTCTGTTTAACAAAATGGTCCCAGCTTTTTCTGTTTAACTGATACCTATTTTGAGTTCGTCAAATAAATCAACTAAGTTGGTTTACAGAGGAACTTGAAATCTGTATCAGTTTCATTGAGGAAAATTATCGTATAGCATTACTAGAAAACTGAGAATTTGTATTTTTATTAACTTTGCATATAATATGTTTAAACATGAGAAAACAAAATAAGTTTATTTTGTTTAAATAAACTTACAATAAAATAAATAATATTATCATGTTAAATGGCAATTTAAAAGCCAAATAATATTGTCATGTTAAATGACAATGCCATTTTTAATTTACACTTATTTTAACCTGGGTTGTGATTTTGCTAAAAACTGTGGTTTCCAATTTCCCAGCTGTTGGTGAGAATATTAATTTAGCATTTTCAGAAGCTAAATGGTCTTTTGAATGGTCTTTCTATTGTCCAACTTCAAACTCACAGAACCAACTTTTCTTCTTCCTCATTTATTTCAACTTCCATTTTCCGAAACAATATCCCTTCACAAATATTTCCTGAAAATTACAGTCTATAGAAATTCAAGTCTAATGTCAATGTCAACAAGTGTCTTCTCTCATCTTCTCAACCTTCAACCCACACATGGTACTAAGTACTATAGTTTTAATACCTTTCGTGTTCGAAGTTTTCACAAAAATAAATAAATAATAATAAAATGCAATCTACTTCCCCATATTATTTTTAATTCGTGTTATTTCAATTCAGAAATAAATATAGTATTTGTTTTCTTCTATTAATATGGTTACTCAAGCATATGAACTTTAGCTCTGGTAACTCAATTAGCATTAGTAGAGGAACATGATGCAAGAAAGCAAGTTTATGCAGCATCAGCCAAAAATAAATAAATAAAAAAACCTTTCCCATTTCACCCATCCATTCGTTCCAAATGTTTGTCTAGTTCTTCCTTGAATTTATTTAAGCTATCAACTTCCACAACGACAGATGGAAGTTTGTTCCAGCAATCAACTACCCATTGGCTAAAGCCAAATTTCCACACATCTATTCAACAACTGTCTTTCCTCAATTTCAGTTTATGCCCCCACAGATTTGTAATCTGAGTGAGAGGAAGAATCCTATCAGCATTGAGCCTGCTCAATCCATTCAAGGCCTTATACACCTCAAGCAGATCGACTCGCAGGTGCCTAGTCTCCAGATGCTGCAATTTGCAGAACTTAAACCTTTCTTCATAAGAGCACCCCTTTGTTACTCTCACCAGTCTTGTTGCCCTTCTCTGTACTTGTTCTAGCCTTCATAAAATGTGGCTTCCAGGCCTGTATGCATACTCAAGGTGTGGCCTGACCACTGCCTTATACAAGGGAATAATCACCTCTTCAATGATTGATTGAATCACCACCTTAATGATTCACTTGGATAAAGCAAAATGAAAATGAGAATGTACTTTTTCTGTCTTGTAATAAAAATGATCCAAATGTTAGTATATATCAATTATCCATGTGCCCCTACTTGGCTAATGGAGAGAAATTTCTTTATTTAGTTATTTCAAATTATAGAGAATTCCCAACTTTTCAACCTTGTTTTTATATGGATGACATTATTTTCAAATTGAAAAAATTTAGGATTTCACATTTTTAAAAATCCTTTTAAAAATGTGAAAGCCTAAATTTTTATATAAATTTTTATTTAAATATATATATATATATATATATATATCCTTGTACATTTTTTTTTATCCCAAAAATGTATAAACTTTTCTTAGCAAATTCTTTATCTAATTCTTGGCATTTTGAAAAATTTCCAAATGGCACTAAACTTTGAAATTTAATCATCCTTAGAAGTCAGAAAGTGAGGTGATGGGAAATAACACAATTTTTCATATATATTCCCTTTAAATGAAGATCTCCAAACACTAACAACTCATAAATATAAAATTTATTTGCAAAAATTCAATTAAGCAGTCAAGTTTCTCTTATCTGCTAAACTTCTGCTTTTCAAATTTTATTCTGGCGCATGAGTTCTTTTTATAGTTGAGCAAAAATAATTATAATCTATTATTCAACAAAGAGAATCTAATACATTCAAGATGACACCGATAATGCCTATAAGGCCTATATAGAGAAAGCCATAGATATAAGTTCTATTCAAATTTATGAAGTTATTCAATATTTCAAAAACACTATGTGCATCATAGTATTTATCCTTTACCCACAAATCACACAACATAGTAATGAACCTATTATTATCTATTTTACTATGACTGCTTTCTTCTGTTACAGTATAGTGACTGTGGATTTTCGGCTTGTCACTTGTTTGGATTGTTGGTCCAGGTCTCCATCCTGTTGGAAAGTGGAGTTAACTCTTAAAGGCCTCTTCAATCAGGGTTGTCATTTGCCAATCTCAGAATGAAGGAGTAAAGCTTCCCGTGAGTTACATCAGGTTTTTAATACCACATGACAACACACACACACACACACACACACACACACACACACACACACACACACACACACACACACACACACACCCCTTTATGCACAGGGCACCATGATAATCAATGTACCAAAGAACCACTAGAAGCAATCAATAACTATGTTACCCCTATGTTGTTTTTTATACATTTAAGTACAGCAAGAACAGGTTAAATGAATGAAGTACTTACCATTAGAAGAATATGGCAGAACTGACTGAGGCACCTGGATACAACCATTATTTCTAGCTACCTTAGGTGCAAAATGCATAGGTGCCGGAAGAGCAGGATATTTGGCTGAAGAGGCAACAGAATGTCCACCAACTGATGATAATGTGTTGTAACAAGATGGAGAATTGTAGGGAATAGCATTGTGAGTGGGAAGTGCACCTGGATTAAACAATTTTATTTTATGTTATACTATTATTAAAAAAAGCATATTTGTAATATGTTTATTTTTTATATATAGTGCTTCGCAAACAACTACAAAAATATTCGATATTTAACCAAGATTAGCTCTCTAATCTATGCCCCTCCACTTATCCATCATAATATGGAAGAAAGAGTTTACCATTCATTTAGCAAAGAATTAAGATGTGGTGGTGGGGGGGGGGAGAATACTTTTTCCGCTATCAGCTTCTGTTTCAAATAGCACAACTTTCACTGATTTTAGAAAGAAATTCGTTTACATGCAGTTCAAACTCAGAAAGTGATTTATTCTAACTAGTGATATCATTATGAAGAGTCACCAGGACCTAACCTTGTCCTTTCGGGGACGGAGGCTATACAATAGTGCATTAGTGTTCCGCTTCTAATTTCTATGGTCACATTACCCTGTTTACAGATTATCTTGTATTCACTGAACCATAAATTTATTTCGGGACTTCTAAGAATTTTGGAAACGATAACTGTTTGTATGCAGATCACTTTCCTGTCATTTTAAAGTAAAATCAGTCAGAAACGAACCCTTCCTTCAGAAACATGTCTACTAATAAAAGAAAGTGTCTCTAGATTTTTGAAAAAGTTGAAATTATTTGTGAGTTAGAATGTGGTGCAAAAAATGTTGAAGTGTGTAAAAAGTTTTTTGTCCTCATCAATAGTATTGATATTGTGGAAGAATAAACATTTTTACATATTGGCACTGGAAAAGACCATAACTGGAAAAAAAAAATTTAGAAAGTACAAGGTTACAAGCATCAATTTTAAGATTCATAAATAAAAAGACTAATTGATATCATGTTTATTATTAATTAGTATTGTTTTTAATTATGGAGAAATAAATAGTGTTTAATATTAAGTGTATTGTAGTTTATACAAGCAATTAATACAAATAATATGTAGGCATATACTTATATTTTTTTCTCTCTAATATTTCTTTTGTTTTTTGAATCTATCTTTTTATCAAGTTATTGAAATTTAAAAAAAAATAGGGAGTAGATTTAACTCATCACTGATATAGCGAGTAATGGTTATAATGAGGAAAATTTTGTCGGTCCCTTGATGCTCATTATAACCAAGTTCGACTGTATTTGCTTAAATATTACTCCACATAAAGAAAATTATTTGTTGAATTGAATGGAAATTCTGATTAGTGAAACATCACTAGTCAGTCTATTTGAAATGTTCTGAAAGTTTGATCTGGTTTCTTTATTGTAATCACAAAAATCAAAAATTCATTTAGTATTTTTTAGAGTGGTACCAATAGAATTTAAAGCACAAAGCCTGAATTAAAAAAAAAAAAAAAAAAAAAAAAAGGTACTGACAAATCAGAAAGGAAGCTAATGTACATGTCAAATATGAATGAGGTCAGAAATATGTAGGTCAAATCATGGGAAAATTAAAAACGAATCAACAAATGCTGAAATGATGTGACAAAAAAAAAAAAAAAAAAAAAATACAGGATGGCTCATTCCTCCTGAGGGAAAGTGACTAGTTCAACCTAAAACCATCCATGTTGCCAGCTGTAAAAGATGCTATGAATTAGAAAGGTTTTTTATTCTCAGCTATGGAAATAGCATTGAACAGAAAAATGGGGCACAGATTAAGCACGTGCAGTACACCTTATTCAGTGAGTCCTAATTACAGAAGTGTACCTCCAGAAGAGTAAACATATTCTCATAACTGTTTCCAAAAATCTTTGAAAGGCAAAATGTGTGCTACATTGCTTTACTTGCAACCTCAAATGCCCAAGTTCCCCCTACCATTGTAATGTTTTCGTGTAATTTCAGTAAAGGGGCAAAATTGTATAGCCCCCCATCCTTGAAAGGACAAGGTTGGGTCATAAACCTGCCCCTAATCCGATGCGGGTGGTCATAAAAGCTATGTTTCCCCATTCATTTTTGTCTATTCCAAGAAATGGGGCTTTTTGACTACCCAAGCAATTAAGAATGTTGCATATTTGCATAGTTACCAAAATTTGTATGGTATATCCATGTAGAACACTCGTAATAACAGTGAGTGATTGAACAGGAATACACGTAAATTAAAATTATTATGGCTTTTTGATCATTACAACCGTGATCTCATTATTACCAAGTTCGACTGTATCTACCTAAAATCATTGAAACAAGAAATAGGGGAGTATACATAATTTATGTATTTAACTTGAGATAAAGAAATTTATTCACTCTGTCTCTACAAGATTTGATTATCCAAACAGTCTTTTTTTTTGGCTTTATATATCTACTAAAAAATCCATTAATATAATCATGAGAAACTGAGTACAACCAAAGAAGACTATTCTGCTATTTATCATGTTGAAAAACAGTAGAGCATATTTTATTTCAAGGCAGAAGACTGAAATAAAAATGCCCTTGAAAGAATACTCTTAGCATCCCCACAACACACACACACTTTCTAGTTTGACAAACCTTGTCCTGCTCAATCAGCTTCAACTTCTCGAATATCTGCTACCAATTCCTTAAATGCCAATCTCCAGTGGGGCAAAGACAACTTAGTTGATTTCAATCCTTCTGAAACTCCGTCCTATCTTATATCTCGCAAAAAGGATACTTCTGCTCCTATGCTTATCTTTGGTGACACTCTTGATTTCTAGGCAAGATGATATATCTCTTTTGGGGATTACCCTGACATCTAATCTCTCTTGGCACACGCACATTACAAATATTGCTTCCTCTGCATCTAAAAAACTTGGTTTTCTCTTTCACTCTCAGTGTTACTTTTCTTTCAAACAGCTGTTCACTCTGTACAAATCGCAAATCCACCCTACCATGGAATATTGTTCCCAAATCTGGGGCGGTGCCCACAAAACCTCTCAGGCTTCTAGACTCCATTCAGAAGGGGGCAGTTAGGTTAATTAATGACTCATCTCTAACAGAGTCTCTCCACTCATTGTCTCATAGAAGTACTGTTTCTGCTGCATGCCTTTTCTACAGATACTTCCATGGGCACTGTTCTTCTAAACTGGCTTCTATAATTCCCACTCTTTCAAAACAGTCCAAACACGTGCCTCCACCAGCCAATATCCATTTACTGTCCAACTTCAGACTCACAGAACCAACTTTTCATCTTCCTCGTTTATTCATTCAACTGCCATTTTCTGAAACAACCTTCTTTCATACATATTTCCTGAAAATTAGTCTACAGAAGTTCAAGTCTAATATCAACAAATATCTTCTTTCGTCTTCTCAACCTACAACCTATGCATGGTACTAAGTACTATAGGTTCTAAAACTTCTCGTGTTTGAAGTTTTCATAAAAAAAAAAAAAAAAAAAAAATCACTGATACACCTAAACTGTAAAACCTAAACTGAGAGGTCGATCAACAAAGTCTACTGTCCACTTTGAGTGTCTATTGGTTATAGTTGGCGAATAACTTTTGATTTTGAGACCATATATGAAGACAATTGTGCAATGTCACCTGTCAGTTCAGTCATATTGAAAGAGTTGTTCTGTTGACAAATACTTCATGGAATAAGCTTTGTTAGTAGCTAACTTGGAAGAGCTACTGATCCTAAAGGGTTCTGCTTTCTTCCTCTTGTCTGGATTTGAGATCTGGTGAATGTTCCTATGTGCTGTTGTTAGGTGGGTTCCATGGAGAGGGGAGGGTGCAGATCAGGAATAGGAGAGGGTGAAGATAAGGACGGAGCAAGTGGAAGGGAGTGGAATTTGCTGTTGGCTGTGCCTGGGATGAGACATGAAGGGGAAAGGGCAGTTTCTCCCATCCCTAATGATGTTGATGGGATTGAATAGAATTTTGAATGATTTCAAGAAATTTGCATTTTTAAAATGTTTCTCAACAGAATTCTTGGCTGGTTGGGACTGAAAACAAGCCCATCCCCTATGGAGTGTTAAGCCACATCACCGAATCCTGTTTCCTAGTCTGTTGTCCCTCGTAAACACTTTTCGGCCTACCAATTCCAGACTACTACTTTCTTGATGAAAACTGCAGACACTGCTTGAAAAAAGGAGCTGTCTGGAATTCCCAATATTTTGGCCTGATGATAGATACAGAATTATTTGCTTTTTTCTTTTTTCTTTCTTTCTTTCTTTCTCCCGCCCTTTCTTCTTTTCTCTGTTGTTAGGGCAATATGAGCTGTAGAATAGAGGTTTTTGAGTTCAGCCATGAGATAGTTGTGGCCCACCTTCTCGTGGTGTAAATAGGCACTGCGCAGGCATTCCAAGAGATCACTTTCTTAGTAGCCAAGTGGCCAGAAACAACTAAAGAACACAACAACAACACAATATTTGGTGCTGCTGCTCTACATAAGATGCTATACATGTCATGTCCCTGAATCATGGGAAACAACTTTTTCAGTGACAAAGAAGAAATTAGTACAGCTAACTTTAAATGATCAATAATCAAACAGTTTCTTTATCCAAGAGCAATAATGATCCTTGGATATTTTCAAAATACAATAATGAATAACAGTTGGTATCTAGATCGTATATATAGCTTAGCTTAATTTTCAGCACTCACCTCATAGTAATCCGCTTAGCTGGTGGAGAGTTTTACCACATATATAGTGGTTATAGGATTTTAATAACTTACAGGGATTATGGGTTTAAAACTAAGTTATGGGCTATAAAAAAATTTTAAGAAAGGAAAGTGCACCTTCCATTCTATGGTTGCCTAATTAAATTAAATAAATGAAGAAAAAATAGAAGCTGAATAGTCGCGCACGATGCGACTTTCGAGATTACTCAGTCTTCAGTTAGCTATAGTGGGGGGGGGGGGAAGAGAGCGCGCTTGTGTTATATACGGGTTGGGTTTCCGAAATGCATTCAGTGCATGTGGAAACTTAATATGTGCTAAATTCCAAATGGGGGAGAAGTTGGCGGGAATCTTTTTGTTTAACACGTTGAGTGATGTATGTGGGCTTAAACCATTCAATAACGAGGGCTTCGTTTTCAAGGATTTTGTAGCTAGAATTTAATTTAACTACTGTGATGGCTGAATCGATGAGTGGGTTGTGATTTTGAGATTGACGTGTTGTGTTAGTTCTGTATTTGCTGAATTAGTTTGTGTAGTTCTGTATTTGTCTGAATTAGTTTGAAAACTGATTAGTTTTCAAGTTTTGTTAGTTCTGTATTGCTGAATTAGTTTGTGTTAGTTCTGTATTTGCTGAATTAGTTTTGAAAACTAATTAGTTTTCAAAGTTTTGTTAGTTCTGTATTTGCTGAGTTGGTATATAAATTGTTACTTTTTTTACATTTAAAATGAGTATGTTAACTCAATTTCTTGTCATTACAGCGGCTTTTCTTTTAAAAATTACATTGTCTAATCAATATAAAGTCGCTTTATGAAATTAAACGTTTGGACATCAATATCTGTTGACCAGACATTTAGTTGTCTGCTTATAAAATCACATGTAACTCATGCAGGAGTGTTTACAAAGCCACCTTGATAATAGAGTAAATGGTATACCTAATGGTTGACCACTAGATTAGATTTAAAGCACTGTACGTTACATATGAATTTACTTTAAAAAGAATTACTAAATTTATAACAATAATGCTAACTCATAACATTTACCTGGACACATTCTCAAATATCTTTAAAATCTAATTCTCAAAAATATTTCATTACCAGATCAAAGATATGAGCCAAAAATAAAGTTCCAATTTAACATTCAGTGGTTAGTTTATTTAATCAGTAAATTTCCTTTCTAGTGACATCCTTTATCTCTTTCATTGATATCACACTGTTCAATTTTTCTGCCAAAAGAATCAAGGAATAACTATGGGGAAAAAATGACCAGTTCTGGATTTTATAATATATATCCAAAGTAATAACAGTACACATGAAGTGACTTTATACATAACACTACTGGTTCAAGTATGATTGTTACACTTATAACATCCTGATTTATGATGTCAGTTGGTCATTTGTGGAAATACATCAATTACTTGATTTCATATTAAAAATTAATCCATTAAATTCTCATTAATATCACAAACTTGATTTCTGGTGGAGCCTGTAATTACAGCTGTGAATTACAGGCTCCGACAAAGCAATAAGTGTTTGCCATTTTATTTAACTAATTGTTATTTTATATCGTACTTTATACATAGTCTTATAGTTCTAGTTATGCTGGTTATTTTTATTTTTAATTTAGATAAAGAGTTTTTGTTTGTTTGTTTGTTGTTTGTTATGTGGTTTTTAGGAGCATTAGCAACTAAGGCCATATTGCTCCGGGATATGCGGTGGTCATTCCCTGACCTTTCTGCATCCTCCGTATTTGGTGGTGAAGGGCTCGAACCCCAGTCTAATCAAGAAGCGTGTGCTATGCACTGCTGCACCTTCCCACTTGGCTACGGAGGCGCCAAGAGTTTTTGTAGATTACTACTTAATATACGTAAAACCATTGTTTCGTTCGAATCGTGCAGCCATTGTTTTTGTATAGAGTGGTAGGGAATTCAAATTTTTAATTGTGGTAACTAGGTAGCTCTAATGTAAAATTATACAGCATAATATGCATCACTGCATTAAGGATTCTACTAGATAGTGTACTATTGACAATTAAATTTATTGATCTTATTAATTTAAAATATCAATGCCCCAGACTAGAGCAGCAAAGCAACGGGCACAAAGTGGCAGGAGTGCTGTGCCTCGGGGGAGAACTGGGGGGAGGCGATTCTCCAATGCATTAAAGCCTAAAAAAATGTGCAACTTGTGAAATGTTTGCCGAACTCTCTGGAACAGAACATGATCTAGCCAAGGAGGATGTCCATGTGTGTGTGCCAGGTGCAGAGCGTGTCTAGAAATTAGGCGTCAACTCAGCGTTCTAACAGGTGTCTATGAGAGCTGGAGGTGTAGAGTAGATGTCCTCGAAGAAATTAATATGAGGGGGGCCTGTCAAGTTCTCAGCTGCCCAACTCAATGCCAGAGCTCACTCCTGGGCATCAGGCAATACAGTGGCAATCTCCAAGGCAGAATGTGCTGGTCCCACAGGAGTTAGTTATTGTTGGTGACTCTATTGTCAGGAAGATGGGGAATATATTGTGTAAAAAGGATAGGTGGAATAGAACCAGGGTATGTCTGCCAGGAGAAAAGTTGATGACATTGTAGAGCAGATCTTTTAAGGGCACAAAAGATGATATTGTTGTATGTGTTGGCACTAATGACATTAAGAGTAGGAGATCTGCAGATTTACTTAACAAGTACAGGTCAATGTTGCAAAAAAGTAGTGAATTAGGGTTAAATTTGAAAGTGTCTGCAATTCTGCCCAGACACGATAGGAGGGGGTACAAGAGCCTTGTCAATCAATTTGGCCCTGGAGAGAAAGTGCAAGGCTCAAGGGGTAGAATTTTTTTCGGCATGGTCTGTTCTTGTTAACAGGAGAGACTGCTTCTACAGGGATGGGATACACTTAAATGGAAAGGGTGTGAGAATATTTGCTGATACTATCAAGGCAGTGTTAGGTGGGTCGGAAAACTGCTAGCCTGGGTGGATTCACAGACTAAAAGGTTAAAAGTAACTGCAGGCAGAGGTGAAGGTGATTCTTGCACCACTTCTATTAGAATAAGCAGTGGCCTGGAGCGAAGGGTGCTGGGGGTTTCAGGGACTGATGGCAGTCATCGTGAAACAGGTGGGTATATGGGATGTGTTAGGGTAACTAAGAATAATCATAGGTGCATGTATACCAATGCTAGAAGTATAGTAAATAAATTTGATGAATTTGAAGTGTAGACATCAAAGCGGATATTGTTGAGATATCAAAAACGTGGTGTCTCACAGATATTAGGAATGCAGAATTGGAATTTATAGATTACAATGTGTACAGAAAGGATAGGAAGGGAGGAGGTGTTATGCTGTTAATTAAGAAAAACATAATCAAAACAAGTGCATCTAGTTGATATAGATGAACAGTGCACTGTTGAGTCAGTTTGGTGTGACATAAGCACTGCAAAAGCAAAAATAGGAGTAGGAGTGTGTTATAGGCCTAATGACTCAAATGAGTACAATGACAATTGTACAGAGAAATAGAGTGGGCTAGTAAAGCAGAATGTCTTATAATGGGGGATTTTAACTTCCCAGATATTGACTGGAACTTGTGGGCTGGTCACTTGCACACTAGTAAGACTTTTGTGGATTTATTGGATGATTGTTTTCTGCAGCAGCAGCATGTTCGAGAGGCAACCAGAGAGGGTAATACTCTTGATCTGGTTATCAGCAGTGATCATTCATGTATTAAGAATTTGCAGATAAAGGAACCACTAGGTAGCAGTGATCACAGTGTACTGATGTGGGATTTACTTAAAGATATAATTACCATCAGGGGTAAAGGAAAGAGTTTTTGCTTCCATAAAGGTGACTACAGTGGTCTCAGACAGTTTTTAAATTCTATACAGCAGGATCAACTTATGATGTTACCAACAGCAAATTCTAAGTGGGAAGCATTAGAGGAATTAATCGTGGAAGCTACTAAAAGTTTCATACCTATTGAGAAATATTGTTCAAGGTTTAGGCCTAAATGTTTATCAAATGAACTAATCAGACTCGTTGTTTGAAGAGAAACACCAAGGATTTCTTTACTTATATAAACTCTAAAAGGAAGGGAATGAATCTGATTGATCAACATGATATCAATGGTTCGACCGTTGATGATCCTGCTCAGATAGCAAACAAACAGAGTATTTTGTATCTATATTCACACATGAGGATTTATTAAGGATTGAAAATGCCAGGTTATCAAATTGTAGCAGGGTGCTTAATGATTTTGTAATAACTGAGAGCAAAGTGGAGGAGAAATTGTTGAAGTTAAACATAAGAAACGCACCTGGGGTGGATGGGATCTATCCAGTTATATTAAAGGAGGCGGCAAAGGAACTAAGCAAACCCCTTAGCCATAATTATGAGAGCATCCTTGGACTCGGGGGAGGTCCCCATGGACTGGAGATGTGCAAATGTATCCCCAATTCACAAAGGGGAATCGAAGGGTGACACGAGTAATTACAGACCAGTTAGTTTAACTTCTGTTCCGGGTAAAATAATGGAGTCACTGGTTAAAGATGTATTGCAGGATCATCTAGAAAAGACTGCAGCAATAATTCAGACACAACATGGGTTTGTTAAGGGAAAGTCTTGTCTGACAAATTTGATTGGTTATTATGATGTGGTTACAAAGGAACTGGATGCAAAAAAATAATTTTGATATCATATACTTGGATTTCAGGAAAGCTTTTGACAGTGTTGCGCATGTACAAATTGGAGCAGAATGGTATTAAGAGTAAATTCCTACAATGGATAAAAGGATGGTTGAGTGGGAGAAGACAGAGGGTGGTAATCAACGGGTGCTGCTCTTCATGGATTAATCTTATTAGTGGAGTCCCACAGTGTTCGGTGCTGGGTACACTGTTGTTTTGTATATTTATCAATGATATTGATGAAGGTATAACAGGCTTAGTGTCGAAGTTTGCAGATGATACAAAGGTTGGCAGGGTTGTTAATGATAGTAATGGTAGTGTGCAACTGCAACAGGATCTTGAAATTTTGGGCAGATGGGCTGAGAAGTGGCAACTGAAGTTTAACCTTGACAAATGCAAAGTACTGCATATGGGTAGAAGTAACTCCAGAGAAACATACCAACTGTGTGGTACTACACTTAAGGTGGTAGAAAATGAAAAAGACGTGTGAGTTTTTTTCTGAACAATGCAGACAGGCTGCCAGATCATGGGGTTTTGTCAATGATATATAGGAATTTTACCAGCAGGGAAAAGGAGGTGATTGTCCATCTGTATAAGGCAATGGTCAGGTCATGCCTTGAGTACTGCATACAGGTCTGGAGGCCTCATTTTAGAAAGGATGTAGATTTGCTTCAGCATGTACAGAGAAGGGCAACAAGATTGGTGAGGGGAATGAAAGGATCCTCTTACTAAAGGAGGCTTAAGTTCTGCGAATTGCAATGGCTGGAGACTAGGCACCTGCACGGTGATCTGATTGAGGTGTATAAGGCTTTAAATGGGTTGAGCACGCTGAATTCTGATGGGATTCTTACACTTGTTCAGATTATGAACCTAAGGGGACATAAATTCAAATTGAGGAAAGACAGATGTAGAACAGATGTGCAGAAATTTGCCTTTAGCCAGCGGGTGGTTAATTGCTGGAACAAACTTCCCTCTGTCATTGTGGAAGTAGATAGGTTAAATAAATTTAAGGAGAAACTGGACAAACATTTAGAGGGAATGGTTGTAAGAAAAAAAAAAAATTTTTTTTTTGGCTGTGCTGCATAAGCTCATACACTTGCTTTCTTGCATCACATGCCTCTACTACTACTTCTCAAATGATACCTCATTTACCTTTGTAGATGCAAAATTGTAGGTGAATATCGTGATTAGCATTAGCATTAGTAGAGGCATTTGATGCAAGAAAGCAAGCTTATGCAGCATCAGCCAAAAAAAAAAAAAAAAAAGTAACATAAATAAATAAAAATAACCACTTCCACTTCACCCCTCTGTTCGTTCGAAATACCTGTCCAGCTGAGCCTTAAACTTATTTAGGCTATCAACTTCCACGACAAGGGATGGAAGTCTGTTCCA
Source organism: Mastigoproctus giganteus (assembly GCF_048544385.1). Taxonomy (NCBI): domain Eukaryota; kingdom Metazoa; phylum Arthropoda; class Arachnida; order Uropygi; family Thelyphonidae; genus Mastigoproctus; species Mastigoproctus giganteus. Next base: position 229,461,556 of record NC_143577.1, read on the forward strand.
CCCACCAACCACCCGCTGGCTAAAGGCAAATTTCCGCACATCTATCCTACATCTGTCTTTCCTCAATTTGAATTTATGCCCTCTCAGGTGATTTTTCTGAGCTAGAGGAAGAATCCCATCAGCATTGAGCATGCTCAAACCATTCAAGGCTTTGTACACCTCTATCAGATCACCCCGCTGGTGCCTAGTTTCCAGACACTGTAATTTGCAAAACTTAAGATGAAAACATATATTCAAGAACAGTTTTGATAAAGTATAAGAGATTTCATACAAATAATGTAATAAAAAAATAGAGAAAACAATTACTTAAAGTTTGTAAATAATGTCAACCACCTTCATATTAGTTATAAAATTTAGCATTGTAGTCTTTTAACACAGTTGTTTTAAAAAAAAAGTTAGCATTTTGATAAACTGCCAAGCCATACCTCTATTTTAGACATCTGTACAAAGCAGACTGGCAACAAGATTCCATTCCATTTGCAGATATGACGAGGTCTATAATACTCAACGAGAATGAAACAAGCCAATGATCAGGAACCAGATATCTGAAAAACCCTAAAATGTGAAATACAAGATGCTCGTGTTTCTATTAAGAAAGATGGGCTCAAAAGTGAATTAAATATCTCTCTCTATTTTTTTTTAATTTTATTTATAAAACAGTGGTGTCCAACCGTTCTGTAAATAAGAACAATAGTGAAACTTTCTAGTTAGAGAACAGGCCATATAGAGCTTACAGACGTTTATATGCATATGACACTACTTTATTGTCACCATAACAGTTACTACTTTCATTAACAAAAAAAAATTAAATAAATAAAATGAAAAGTGAAACATTTCCAGATGACTAATTCCTTATACCTTCCCATGCATAGGAACTGAAAACACAGCTATTCATAAACTGCTATTTAATTACAATATAAAACATGAAAAATTAAACATGGTGTAATAAATTAATGATTTAACATAATTAAAACACTACTGTGCCACCTTAAAATTACTGCATATTGCAACAAGGAAGCTGTTATAGTGCCATCTGCTACTAAGCAAAAATTTTTAAAAATTAACAATGCTTGTTTCTTGTTTATTTTGGTATATTAATTGGTCATTTCTTTAGGAAATTTGTTTTTAAATTTTTTTATTAGCAAGTAGCAGCAGTTGGCACATCCTCAGCATCCTTGTTATAGAGTACAGCAATCTTAATGTAGTGTAACAGTGTTTAAATTATGTTACTTCATTAAATTACTATTTGTTCACCAAAAAAAAAAAAAAAAAAAGAACCCTGGACATATACAATATTAAATTCATATACCACTCCATTTTTACATGTGGATCTCCATTATGGTTTGTGAGAAAAGGACAAAGGAATCTCTACCTCAATCACTATGACTGCCTATTATTGACCAGATCAAAAATTAAGCATGGACAAAGCATCAAAAATTAAGATATTTCTTAGATGCCAATAGGCTATAACAAAAACACCGTACAGGTACACTATGCAAAAGCTTAAGCCAACCACTAGGCCACTGGCTGGACACCACTGGTATAGAATTTAGAGATTATGCTACTGTTTACCTTATTTTAAAAAAATTTAATTTAGCAAACCAATAAAACTTTGAACCATCCCAAACCAAGAACTAAAAAAAAAAATATGAACTATGCATGCACCATATAAACAATGAAAATATAAAGAAATCAATATAACAAAATGAAAATACAAAAAAACAAACCCCAACATGAACCAGGTAAAAAGGAATTAGTAAAATAAAGCAAAATAAGTATACGGATTCATAAAATTTTTACACCAAAGTAAAAAAAAAAAAAAACAAAGAAATAAAAAAATAAATAAATAAACAACACAAACCACCCATGAAATAAACTCTATATTTGCATTCTACACAACACAAGATAAAAAATCTTGTATAATCAATTTTAAGCAGAAAAACACTAACAAGTTCAAATAACTCAAATATCACCTATGCAAATTTAGTTTCAATAATTCATCATTAAAAACCAACTGTAACTGGACTAAGTGTATTTTTCTATTAAGGAAAAAGTTAAAAAATGAATTAAATTTTCTTTGTAAAACCTCACAATTACTTAACTGTTCCCTTATCTGTTACCACAATATAAACTGAATCAACAAGGATTGACATCCTCATCAAGTCAATATCAGATTATTAAAAATATGATGCACTAAAAAGTTGCTACTATTTCCCAGCTAACAATATTGGGGTTTTAAATGCATTTTAGTACAGATAATTCAAAATACATCTACAATGAAATTCAAATTCAGAATTGGGTCCCACAACTTGTGAACAACTCAGCTTGTTGAATTTGAAAAGACTGCCAAAACCAACTTACAGTGAAACATCATTATAACAAAACTGAATCAGAATTATAATTAAGATTTGCTACTGTACAGTATATAGTATTGTTATACAGTATGGCAGAACCTTACTAATTTGGAATGGGGTGGGAATTATAGAATATAATTAAATGTAAATATTATCAAGTCATAAAAAACAAGCTTATAAAAAAGTTTTTTTTTTTTTTTTTTATTAAAAGATAGTCATAAAAACAAGTAAGTTTACTTTAAATCCAGCAATATATGTTAATTAAGATAGTATTAGGAACACAAATATGACAAAAATAAAATTTTTAAAAATGTTTATTTCAAACCAAACAGAATACTAATAAATCAGAAATGTTCTGTTGAGTAAAAATCCCACTGCATTGCTGTTTCATAATGTTATTCTTTTCTTTTGGAGCAGGGAATTTTTTTAATTTCTCATAGAAATTAACAAATTTAATAATAGCAAGGGAACTTTTGCCATTGCATAACTTAACTTTTTATTTTATTCTTCTTTTCCTTTCCCAATTCACCCACAGACTTTACTATTTCATCTTCATCTAGTCATGTTCTTACATTGCCTAAATTACTATCCTAATTTACTACTTTTAAGCAATGCATTTTGACACTCTTCATCTTTGATCCCATTTAAAGAAATAAGAACAGTGTCACCTTTAATAGCTTTTTCCATGCACTTAATACTATACTCTTATCAGCACTCTCAGCTGTTCTCTAAAGTGGCATAAAACTGTTCACTTAACTGTAACTGGCCAGAACAGTCTGTGGCAGGTTATGAAGTTTATTTTAAGTGATAATTCTAAAATAGAGATGTCATTCTTTATTTGCATGGATTACAGGTACTAACAAAACATAATAATCCAAGAAACAGATACTCTTTCTTGAGAATGTATGTGCAATTATACGTATTAAACAACACTGCAATTATTTTAACATATAACTTGTACACATAAAACTGTATGACTAGTAATGGCAGCAGAAATGAAACCGAGCAATCTGTTATTATGTGTGGGGAATTAATTGAATTTCTCATACTTACTAAGCACATCAATCACTTATTCACAAACATTTAACACAATAAAACAAAAAAATTCTTAACATTATGAGAATTGTAAAATTCTATAGTAATTTCATTTGATTAATATTGATGTTTATGTCTTGTATGAATGCTCCATATCCTTTAAATCAAAATGGTCATATTCTGATACCTTGAATTTGAATTAAACTGGTTTTACTCTGCTAGGAAACATTTGATTCAAAATATATTAACTTATTTAATCAAAAAGTATATAATATTAATGAGGAACTTTTCCTTGGAAGGCATTAGTTATATTAAAAGAAGCTAAAAAAGTAGTTGGCAAAGTGATAATCAAATAATCAAAAGCAAAATATAAAATAATAAGAGAGCAGTCAAATCTATGCTTATGTAAATGTTAATATAGCCGTACAAATCATAAGTACAGGTATTATATTAATTAAGTGCTTTCCCTGATATGAGGATATAATTAAGAGTAATGTTTCTTATTATATAATTTTTGAAGGAACAGATATAAATTGAAAAGGAAAAAAATATATATTAAAAAAGTTGTCTTTAATTTGATGTATAATTTTTATATCTGTAAAAAAAGTTTCCTGGGGCCAAATCAGTGCTATAGGAAAAAATTAGAAACAATTTCAAATCCCAGTGATGAAATTCTTGCCAATAACTGCATAGCAGCTGCAGTGTGGTTGTGTTGAAGCAACACAGTTGTACTGCCAGCTCTCATTTGATTCTCTTTCTTAAGCTTGTCTTCAAATACACCTCCATTTAAAATAGCAAAAGCTGTAAATAAACAACCACACTTAAAACTTGATATAACACCTTTCAGCATAAATGTCTTAGACATTTATGCTGAAGTTATGAACTAAGAGACATTACTTTTTGGCCCCCACTCATATACTATTTTAACCTGTCTAGTCACCTTCAAAACTTACACTGCTAATTGTTTACAAAAAAAAAAAAAAAAAAATGCAGGAAGCAGAAACTGGAAAATAAGTGTAATTTAAAGCAAGAGAGAACTGGTACAGAACGAACAGTATATTAACATACCGTGGAAGCGGGGGACTGCATAGTTTAAGGCAAGAAAAATATCGAATGGATGCCACAGGTTGTACACAGTACTGTAATCAATGTGTTAGGTACTGTTATTAATGTCTGCTTGGTTAATATGTTTCATTTACTGGTAAATATGACTGATGTGTTGTGTTGTGTTATGTCCAGCTCAGAGTAAGGACTATGGAGGAAATAAAAATTAAAGCTACAATCTCATCAAAATGATGCATTTTACCTCTTTTAACATTTGTTTCTGGAATTTTTCGAAGAGCCATCTGACTGACTGGAAGAATTTCCAATTTGACAACATCTCCGGTTGACATTTTCAACAGCTGCATAACCTCAGCTGGGGTCATTTGGTCTATTCGAGTACCATCAACAGCCAATATATGATCACCAACATGAAGTGCTCCACACCTAATGAAAATTTTAAGTTTTAAATAAAGTGCCATTCGGCACAATTTACCAAATATGGCAATTCATTATAGAATAAAATACTGATATCACAGACATTTTAACAATTTTTTTTTATTTAAAAAATTATCATTTACATTTTTTGGTTTTACATCTACTTACATTAAATTGTTGCTGATTTTTAATAAATCTGCAACATTTTAATGTAAGTAGATGTGTTAATATTTAATAATATTGTATATAGGATTGTAATCTGTGTAAGAGCAGCACCTATGGTTCTAATATACTGGAACCACAGTGCAACTGTTGTTTCCACAAAATAAGGGGGGAATGGCATTTTGAAAACAGCAGATAACGCATACAAATAACTTATAAAATTCTACAACACTGATTACAGAAAAGAATAAAATAGCTAGCGATAATTTAAATGCCACATATTGTAGTTTCGAAAGAAAGTGTAAAATACAGTATAAAGAATTAAAAAAAATACAATTTAAATGCTATTCATGACCTCTCCATCACTATATAAGCTTGTAACTTATGCAATAAATTCATTTGAGTACTCATAGAATGGCATCATTAATTTTAGAAAGCATGCAATAAGTATTCTCTCGATATCAATTTTTCAAAGACATTTTGCATACTTTTGCTTTAACAAATCCCAGTAGTAAACTAAAGGGTTGTGATAACGGAATAAGGAAATAGGGTGGCCAAAATACACCATCCCCATATAGCAAATAGTTTGCATTTAAAAATGCACTGCAAGAATTTTGTGTAGCAAGTTTACACTGGAAAAGGCACTGTGGGGATTTCATGTTTAAGCTAACTAACTTATTAAATGGAATAATAACAAAAAATTTTGAAATGTTTTAGCCCTGTAAGTCCACCATTTATTGTCAGACTACCTGCCCTGATAACTAGTATTTCTACATCAGAGTGGGTTTTGATCAACAGGAGTCCAGTAGTGAGAACTGTTCCCGTTGATGATGCTAACTTGTGTGAAGGTGGTCTCAGTCAGGCCACTACAGGTCAATTCTAGCCCTAATAACTGCAAAGAATCATTACAAAATCTTGCTATTGTAGAGTAATTCACCTTTTCAAAGGTCTTACACACAAGTAAATACAAACGCAATGGTTTCTAATTTTCCACTTATATATAAAATGTGCAATATAGTGGCCACAAACGTTGGTCGTTTCATCAACAGACATCCAAATGTAGTTTTCTCTAATATTTTGATTAATTCAAGTCATAAATAGCATGAAGATAATTCTTTCTCAAGGTAGAAAACTGTGTGGAATATTTTGATTTATCCAATATTTCTTTAAAAAATTGCTTAAAGACTATTGTTTAACTTATCAAAAGGGATACTGCTGCTTACCAGGGCCTTTAAAAGATTACGTGCCTCTTCTTTTGAAGTACATGGCTCGGTTAAAAGTGACTGCTCTGGAAATTTTTCCTTGCTTTTCCTTTGCTTGGCCATAACATACAATGCTGCTTTCATATGTTGGTTGATCTCAAATTTTTTTCCTTGCATGGAACATTCTTCTCACAAACAACACAGAATACAATAAAGCCATCTATAGTAAAATCTTTTCTGTGAATGGCAATCCAAGATTCCATATGGAGTTTTGTAACAGATTTAATTTTTGGCATGTTTAATGAAAACATTTCATTTAATGTAGTAGACAGCAAGAGAACAAATACAAAATAATATTAAAATGTTCCCCATGCTCAGTGAAATATTATCTCATGCTTCAAACTACATAACAATGACTTGTTAACGTAGTTTCAAGATCAACTGTTAAGTTAAGGAATATGAGGTATTGCTTATAATATTTGTGTTATATACATTTATATCCACTAATGGCTACAATGGCCACAACATGCATATAATCTTAAGTCTAACCATCACTGGCATGCGTGTTATGTGACACACAAGGTGTGTATGCACTTGTTACAGCTCCACTGTTTCAAACGTCTGGCTGGTCAAAATACAGTTAAGTACAGGCAATATATAAAACTTAAACTGCCTACCATACTAAAATTTTTCTTAAAATATTTAATGTAAGAGACACACCTCTCACTAATGCTTGCTTGTTTGATGCTTTCAATTGCAATGACATTTTCTGGTTTTCCAAGAAGAGTTAGTGAAATACCTAAACAATTTCCAGGTGCTTTGTCTATCTCTACAAGTAATGGCCCTGAAGCATTTTGAACTGCATCTTTAAAAAAAAAAAAGAAAAGAAAAAATTATTTAAATAAATTTATATATAATCTATTTATGGTTATAGAGATAAGAGGAATATTTGAACAGTTTTGGTTTGCTATATATACATTCCAAGTAAAAAAAAAATAATGCAATAAAGTAAGATAACAAACAACATATGTAACCATTTTTAGAGTAAGGAATAATATCTAAGATTATTAATTACTGTTATTTTTAGATTAAAAAAAAAAAAAAAAGGTGCTGTCGACTGAAACCAATAACTTCACAAAAGAAGAGAGCTGTGCAGTAATGAAACTGCTTCTTTTTTAAAGGACTATTTGAAAAGCAAATCTGCATGGATATGAGGGAGACATTATACAATCACACAGTATCACAAAGAACTTGGTTGATGAATTCAAATGGATCATAGAGTTACCAAAGATGAACTCATGTCTGGAGAAATTGACTATTTGCTGTTCATAATCTGATTTTTAAAAGATCAAATTATGTTTAAATATGCAGCAAAAACACTAAACATAGCCCATGAATGAGTCCACAAAGGACTGAGAATGAAAAAAAAAAAAGAAAATGAAAAGAGTTCAAATAATAGGTACCAAAAGATTTGAATGCAGACCAGAAAATGGAGAGGGCAAATGGAAAAAATCAATTATTGCAAAATTTTCACAGGATTTAAACAATTTTGTTAGCCAAATAGTGATTGCATATGAAACCTTGATTTTGAAAAATATGATCCAGATGTTGTGGCATCATCATGGATCTCCATGCCATATAAAATTTCAATGCCATCAGCTACCAAGGTCATAACATAAGTTATGGAAGAGAAAAGGGATATTATTCATGATTAACTTCAAAAATATAAATCCATTATAGGTGTTTTTTCTTTTTATTTTAAATTAACCTGCAGGAAACACCCTGTTTCCTATTATATCGTAATTTATATTTCCCTTGCTACTGAAATTTCATGAGCATTTAAAGGCCAAAGGTTATAATTAAAGTCTCCAAAGAGATCTTCTTCATATATGATAATGCTCCCAGGTCAAAAAGCTCATGTAACTAACCATGGAAACAATGATTTTACAAACTGTTTTAACACACCCCCTTGGTTTATTACTGGTTTCCTGCACTGGTAAAAAAAAAAAAACACATTTTAAAGACTGAAATTTTAGGACAAATAATAATGTTGCTCATTTAGTCAAGGAGTGGTTAGAATACCACAATATTGCAGTCAATGAAAGGGTCAGAAAAGATAACAGAATTTTGCATTAAATGCACAACCCAGTATTTTTCAACATTTTTTTCAGTAACAGAGCACATTGGAATGAGTAAGAAATTGTTGGAACACCAAATCTATATAAACTTTATTTCATACATTCACTTTTGGTATAAAAAGAACTTTGTCAAAATAATTCAAATCTAACACAAGATTTGTTTATGGTATAAATATATTGAGTATATTATTTTATTTTGATGATCCTAAGATGCCTAGAGGACCACTCACCTCAACCATGTACTTGGTAGGGTTGTTTGTGAGAAAAATATCGTACACGTTTTGGCTGTGTGATTAGGATTGTCTGGTATTCTGGTATGTAAATGAACAATCTATGTGAGGTCAATCGTAATTGCAAAAGCCTGAGGATATTGACCAGCTGGCTCCGTGCGAGTAGAAACAGAAGCCAATTGGAGTTGTGAACATTAAAATCACCAAATAAAATTACCTCACTGTTAGGAAAGTTGGACTGGAGAAAGTCAAGTTTCAAATAAAGGAAGTCAAAAAGTTCCAAATGATTAGTGGAAATGGGAGAATGATAAAGGCAAGAAATGAATTTGATAGAATGAGGTGGAAAGATTTTAAGCCACAGAAGATCGAAAAGAGGAGATTCCAAATTACTAAGTATCTGACAAGGAAAATCAGAGCGGACATATGCACATGTACCACCTTTGAAGTGAAAATAATCATACAGCAAATAATTATAATTAGGAAAAGTGAGTGAGCAGTGATTGAATCAACTGATACTTGGAATTTTGTGAGAAAAAGTATGTGGGCTTAGCAGACTGTAAGTGGAAATGGACACCACTGAGACTGGAACTAAGACCCAGTATATGTGTGAAATGAAGTGAATTTGAATTTTTATACCAATGTCAACAACACTGCAACCTGGGTAGTCTTCTCCATAAACAGCAACCATTTCTTTGTGGATTGTTTTGGATGTTTTCCCTTGCAGAAAGAGGAACCGAATCACAATGATCTGTATTCTACTTTATCCACTGTGACACTTCACTTCGTTCAGCACTGCAAAGGGAAAAAAATAGTCAGATCGAAACCAAAAGTTGTGTGGTTTACCCCCCACCCCATGAAAAAGGTTCACAGACTATCAACAAAAACATTTGAAACATATTTTGAAAAAAAATTTGGCAGCAAATGCATGTCAATTAATGTAAAAACAGGAAAAAATAAATAAATAAAACTTATACCAAGCAGTACAAGTTACATGTCAAAATCATTACAAATTTAAATACATACCCATAACTGAGACATCATACTCAATAGTCAGAAGAGCTTCTGCAGGTGACTGTTTCAATACTGTCATGGCTTCCTGGAGTGTAGCACTGGTAAGATTGATGCTATCAATGGCCAACAATCTGTCTCCTGATTTAATGATACCATTTCTAGAGATCAGGGGTAGAAAGGGGATGAAGAAGCAAAATCTTACAATAAATAGGTATGTTAATAAAGTGGATTCTGGTTATTTGGACCACCGGTTAATCGAGGCAGCCGTTTATTTGGGACAAATCTTAAATAACAGAAACTAATCGAGAAAATAGCCAGGGTTTTCTTTGCTTAATTGGGACAACATGCCATTTAATCGGGGAAGGAGACCACAGCACTCGAGATTACCCTATGATTGTCTCCGACCATACCAAGTGGTCCGGTCAGATTTCTGGAGGTCACAACCATAAAACAATAAAAACAATTAGCAGTTTCTGGTTTATTGGGCTTTTCTGTTACTACAATCTAATATAAATAGACAGTAAACTCGATCTTATTGAATTTGCAATAATACCAATACCTGGAATTCTGTGGGTTTTTACGTTATTATGGTGAAATGTGTTTTCCCCTTCCATGAAATCTTCAAATCATATAAAAAACATAAATAAATTTTTAGAATCTTCTCTTCATTCCTATTTTTTAAGCTTTGTAACTTGATACTCTGTTCTCACTTGTGCATATCGTGTTAGTTGCAATTTTTGCTTGCCATGTTCTCTGTTATTGATTGCTTATCTTTTTTACTGTTATAAATTTTAACCACCCTCCCAAAATGTCAGTGAACAGAAATACTGTATAAACTAGTTAGTATGTACATATTACAGTGTGTATTAATTAAGCTATGCACATAAGCGTAAATTTTTTTATCTTGCTAACCCGTGGAAAATATTCTTCCGATTTTCACATATCATTTAATTTTTTAATTGGTATTGTAATAAAGTGTAAATTTGTGCTTAATATATCTTTACTTTTATAGCCTGTGGATAATATTCCTCCTATTTTCACTTATCGCTATTTAACAGAATTAAAATTCAATTCAAAAAAGTGATCACAATGACTTCCACTTACTACATATCATATAGTGCACGGTACTTTACTATGGTGAGTCCATCATAACACGATTTGATTGCACAGAAAATCAGTCGTAAAGTGGGGGGTCCACTTTATTTTTAACTATTTACGTGAAACTTCGCATAATTCAGGCAGCCACTTAATAGGGCCAAAATGCACTATCCCGACGTGTCCCAAATAACTGGAATCCACTGTATATTGTAATAGCATAAAAATAAAATGATGAAAAATAACAACACAAGGCTAGAAACTGAGGTTTTATAAACTGGAATGAGCATGCTCTAAATCTACTTTACATAAAAAAAATAAAAAATCTTTTCACAAGGATTCATTGGGAAAAAAAAGAGTCTTGTTCCATTGCTGAAGTACTTTGGGTTTCGATAACACATTGTTGCAAGTTGTAATTTATTATATAGTAGAAAGGAATTGAAAGAGATATGCTTTATGAGTAATAGAAATCAAAGAGAAATAAAGATAAAAGATTAAAAAAAAAAAGTTTGTCAGTTGTAATTTAAATGTACAGTGATAGAACACAAAATACCATAACGAGTAAAAAAAAAAAATTAAGCACTACAATGAAGAAAACACACAATGAAAGAGGATCCTTAAGTGTAAAGAGCTACTTGTATAAAGTTAAAACTTTTCAATCCATTTCAGTATGAAATGGCTATTTGATGGTTGCTTGAGTATATAATCTGAGTTACAGTTGTGTTTCAACATCTGTTTCTGAGAGTTTTTGGTAAGTTTTCAGTTCAGATTTTTCCTGTATAATTTGAACTGAAAAGAATCATTCTATTTAAAAAAAAAAAAATCATCTGTCATCATCTGTGAAGGCAAATCTACAAGTTATGCAGGATCTATTCTCATTTATTTTTAAGGCCTTTTTTTGCCAATTAAACTTTTTTTTGTGATATTTGAAGTGAAAATATTTTGAATTTGAGGTTAAAATTAGACTACATTACTACATTTTACAATTTCTAAATTTAAATTTTGCTTGATAAACTGCTTTTTCTCAATGGTAAAGTTGTTCCCATGTAAACAGTCATCATTATCATCAAATCTATTATACCCATTAAGTCCTCTTTCTTCTAATGTACTAATTCATCTTCCTCATGGTCAGCCTCTGGACTTATTAGCATTCATTCTTGCTTCTGTTTAGTTAATCTCACTTCTTCCATAGTTTTTACATACTACCTTATGATTACACTGGGAGTATATGATGAGAGTTGTCGATCGATTCAGCCCTGGAGGGATCGTGCAAGGTTCATGGCGTAGAATTTTTCTCAGCATGATCTGTGCTTGTTAACAGGAGAGACTGCTTCTACAAGAATGGGATACACTTATATAAAAGGGGTGTAAGAGCGTTTGCTGATGCTATCAAGGCAGTAGATGGGTCAGAAAACTGATAGCTTGGGGGGGGATTCACAGACTAAAAGGTTAAAAGTAGCTGCAGGCAGAGGTGAAGATGATTCTTGCACTACTTTTATTAGAATGAGCAGCGGCCTGGAGGAAGAGGTGCTGGGGGTTTCAGGGACTAATGGCAGTCATCATGAAACAAATAAATACGTGGGTTGTGTTAGAGTAACTAAGAACAAGAATAGCTGCATGTATACTTGCATGTTCAACAATGCTAGAAGTAGAGTAAATCAATTTGATGAATTTAAAGTGCTGGTGAAACATCAGAGGCAGATATAGTTGGGATATTAGGGACATGGAGTCACACAGATATTTGGAATGCAGAATTGGAATTTGGGGAGTACAACAAGTACACCCCGAAATAAAGTGGAAGGGAGGAGGGGTTATATGGTTAATTAAAAAACACAAAATCTAAGGAAGTGCAACCAATTGATGTTGATGGGCAATGCAACGTTGAGTCTGTTTGGTGTGACATAAGCACTGGGAAAGGAAAAATTAGAGTAGGTGTGTGTTATAGGCCTAAGGAATCTGATGAGTATAATGAGCAATTGTACAGAGAAATAGAGTGGACCAGTAAATCAGAATGTCTTATAATGGGGGATTTTAACTTGCAAAAATATAATGACTGGAATTTGTAGATTGGTCACATGCACAAAAGCAAAACTTTTGTGAATTTATTGGATGATTGTTTTCTGCAGCAGCATGTTCAAGAGGCAACCAGAGAGGGGTAATACTCTTGATCTGGTTATCCACAGTGATTATTTGTGTATTAAGAATTTGCAGATAAAGGAACCACTAGGTGTCAGTGATCACAGTGTACTGATGTGGGATTTATTAAATACATAATTACCATCAGGAGTAAAGGGAAGAGTTTTTGCTTCCGTAAAGATGACTACAGTGGTCTCAGACAGTTTTTAAATTCTGTATGGTGGAACCAACTGATGATGTTACCAACAGTTAATTCTAAGTGGGAAGCATTCAATGAATTAACCATGGAAGCTACTAGGCTTTTCATACCAATTAAGAAATATTATTCAAGGGTTAGGCCTAAATGGATGTCAGATAAACTAATGAGACTCATGGAAGAGAAGAAAAATGAATGGGATGCATATAAATTATCAGGCAACACAGAAGCCTACAACAGATATAAGCTAGTCTGTAATCAAGTCACAAAGGAGATTAGGCAAGTGAAGGCAGATAACGAAAAATCTTTGGCAAAGTATGTTAAGAAAAACAGCAAGGACTTCTTTACTTATATAAACTCTAAAAGGAAGGGTACGAATCATATTGGTCCACTTGATATCGATGGTTTGACTGTTGATGATCCTGCTCAGATAGCTGACAAACTGAATGAGTATTTTGCATCCACATTCACACATGAGGAGTTATTAAGGGAGGAAAATACCAGAAGTTTATCAAACTTTAACAGGGTGCTTAATGATTTTGTAATAACTGAGAGCAAAGTGGAGGATAAATTGTTGAAGTTAAACGTAAGAAAAGCACCTGGGGTTAGTGAGATTTATCCAGTTATATTAAAGGAGGCAGCAAAGGAACTAAGCAAACCCTTTGCCATAATTATGAGGGCATCCTTGGACTAGGGAAGTCCCCATGGACTGCAGATGTGCATATGTATCCCCAATTCACAAAGGGGATCCATGTGCACATCGAGTTACACATGTAATTACAGACCAGTTAGTTGAACTTCTGTTCCGGGTAAAATAATGAAGCCACTGGTTAAATATGCATTGCAGGATCATCTAGACAAGACTGCGGCAATAATTCAGACACAGCATAAGTTTGTTAAGGGAAAGTCTTGTCTCACAAATTTGATTGGATACTATGATGTGGTTATAAAGGAACTAGATGCAAAAAATAATTTTGATATCATATTCTTGGATTTCAGGAAAGCTTTTGACACTGTTGCACATGGAAGATTACTGTACAAATTGGAAGTATGGTATTAAGGGTAAGTTGCTACAACGGATAGAGGGGTGCTTGAGTGGGAAAAGACAGACAGTGGTAATCAGTGGATGCTGCTCTTCACGGATTAATGTAATTAGTGGAGTCAGATAGGGTTCAGTGTTGGGCCCACTGTTGTATTGTATATTTATCAATGATATTGATGAAGGTATATCAGGCTTAGTGTCGAAGTTTAGAGATGATACAAAGGTTGGCAGGGTTGTTAATGACAATAATGGCAGTGTGCTACTGAAACAGGATCTAGAAAATTTTGGTAGATGGGCTGAGAAGTGGCAACTGAAGTTTAACACTGACAAATAGAAAGTACTGCATATGGGCAGAAGTAACCCCAGAGGAATGTACCAACTGTGTGGTACTACACTTAGGGTTGTAGAAAATGAAAAAGACCCGGGAGTGATTGTGCAGTCAGATATGAAGTTTTCTGAGCAATGCAGACAGGCTGCCAGAGCAGGTCATGGGGTACTGTAAATGATATACAGGAATTTTGCTAGCGGAGAAAAGGAGGTTATTATCCCTTTGTATAAGGCAATGCTCAGGCCACACCTTGAGTACTGCGTACTGGTCTGGAGGCCTCATTTTAGGAAGGATGTAGAGTTGCTTGAGCATGTACAGAGAAGGGCAACAAGATTGGTGAGGGGAATGAAGGGAACCTCTTACCAAGAGAGGCTTAAGTTCTGCAAATTGCAGCGGCTGGAGACTAGGAACCTGCGAGGTGATTTGATTGAAGTGTATAAGGGTTTGAATGGGTTGAGCATGCTGAATTTGATGGGATTCTTCCATGCTTAGATTATGAACCTAAGGGGGGTATCAAATTGAGAAAAGACAGTTGTAGAATAGATGTTCGGAAATTTGCCTTTAGCCAGTGGGTGGTTAATTGCTGGAACAAACTTCCTTCTGTCGTTGTGGAAGTTGATAGCTCAAATAAATTCAAAAAGGAACTGGACAAACTTTTAGAAGGAGTGGTTGTGTAAATTTTTTTTTTTTTTTTTTTTGGCTGATGCTACATAAGCTCACATGCCTCTATTACTATTACTAATTCTTTGAAGATATCGTTCCACTGATTCCTTGGTCAACCTAAGCTGTTTCTCCATATCTGTTTCATTGAATCAATTGATGGTGCTACTTAAAATGATCCAACCCACCACTGATGTACTGAGAATCTCCGATTCCCATTTGTTCTCCCATTAATTTCACCTGCTCCCTAATTACTTCATCAGTTACCATTCCATTTCTTGCATTAACCTGTCCAATCCAAATAACTAATGCATCCTCCAACTTTTCATGTTTTGGTCCCTTAAGCTGCTTCACTTTTTTGATTCAGCCATATTTTTTGTTCATTAAGAATGTCTCCAACAGAACTACTGGCTGTTAGCAGGGTATTTTTTTTTTTTTTTGTAACTGCACACCTCTTTTTTTTTCAGTTACATTCAACACTGCCCTCTTTCTCAAAATGATCCAACTTACTTCTCATTTTGAGAAGGTAAGTACTCTTGAATTAACTTTGATGAAAATAAAGAAAAACGTTACTCTCTAAACTTGATATTTAATAGTAATAATACCAAAATATATTCAATAATGTTTTAAAAAAATACCCATTTAAAGCTGTAACGAATGCAGGAAGGCACTTGAAGCACAAAAGTAAA
Organism: Mastigoproctus giganteus; assembly: GCF_048544385.1. NCBI lineage: Eukaryota > Metazoa > Arthropoda > Arachnida > Uropygi > Thelyphonidae > Mastigoproctus > Mastigoproctus giganteus. The sequence goes on from NC_143577.1 coordinate 229,477,313, forward strand.
ATGTTCTTTCTTTTGTATTAGAACCCAGTATGAAACAAGTGCAAGGAATGCTTAAAAACATGAAAATGGTAGGAAACTTATGTTCCCATGCCATTTCTATAATGTCTTTAGTGTGAATATTTGATCCCAGAATACAGTGTTCTGTCTGATCCCCAGAGTTCCAGATGCTGATCTCCAAAGTTCCATTCAACAATATTTCTAACCTTCTAAGATACTTGCAAAGATTTCATCTGTACACATTAAAAATAAAATTCCTCTGCATTTCCACATTCTGCTTTATTTCCCATTTTATACATATATATATATATTAGTACAATTAATGCCCTGGTCCAATCTTCTGGAACTTGTGCTTTGGAAAATGACCTCTGGATAATATGATGAAACTGCTGTGACACTATTTTCCCTCCAACTTTCAGCATTTCATATCAAATATAATTTCATCTATTATGCCTGCTCCTTTCCATACTTGATATTTTCTGTGACCTCAATAATATTCAAACTTTCCCAATTTCAATTTTTTTCTCTTCTTCAGTAATGTCTCTAATTACTTTATTTAGAAGAAAATTAGAATATTTACTCAAAACTTTTAAAATATCTTTTTTCTTCTGTTTTAACATCATTTATCATTATTACCTTATCATTGGGTTGTTTTTTTTTTGATTACCATAGTTATGGATTTTTCTCGTGTTCTGAGATTTTCAAGCATACTACTAAAACAGTTTTCCACCTTCCTAATACTTGTTCCTATTTCTTTCCCAAAATCTTCCCAAGTTTTTTTTTTGTCTCTTTTACACATATCTTAGCACCTTGCACTTTTCTTCATATTATGATAAGAATTTATTACATTTAGCTGCAAAAAAATCCTTACCAAAAATACCCTTGTGTCTTCAAATAGTTTTAAGATTCCTTTCTATAATTATATAGTCTAATATGCTTTTCTTACTTCTTTTATTCATTCTATGTAAAGGTGTATGGTCTCATATTATTTCTGTGAAATAATATGAAATATGTGAAATGTTTCTATTTACTGGTAAGCTTTATTTGAGGGTGACTGAAATTTAGCTATCAAGATGGGCTTATGCCTGCACTGGAGATGACACCATTATCACAAGGATACCTCAATTTTTTTAAATAAATGATAGCAATATATTTTAGTGGGCTATTCATTTAAAAGATACTGGCAAATCAAGTTGACCTGTGGATAATGATGTAATCTAACACGAGACTAAGCACAAGCCTTGATAGTAAACTTTCAAATGGCATCACTAGAGGGACTAAAGTATCCTCAAAGAGAGAAAATAAATGCAGAGATATGTGCAGTGCAGTTTTCAAAAGGATAACCTAGCCACTAACATGAACAAAGGGTATGAAACTGCACTGAATCTTTCTTGCATTGAAATGCTCCCCATTTTAGCATATCTTAAAATGAAAATGCTACGCTTTTATCACCTAGAAATGAACTAGAAATCAACAAATTTTTCCACAACCAACTGAATACCAACAATTTGGAATTCCCCTCACATCTTCAGCAGCATTAAGGTGTAACAAAAAAAAAAATCACATTCCAACACATCCCAACATTGGCAGAAAGCATCATCCAGTGATAACCAACTAAATTATTAGGGTAGTGACTATCCATTCTCAAGAAAAATGCTTTCTCTCAAAAAATTCCACAGAATTCCAAAAACTAGAGCACATACAAATTCAATGGGGGGGGGGGATTTCTTGAACTCTGACAATGATGTGATATTCAGCATCATCCTCCTTCCAGGTGCCTTAGCATCCTCAGATACAGTTTTTAAAGGTCATTATTTCACTAGCTCCAAGTTTCTACAAAAGCATTTGTATATTGTATATTTTCAGACTACAAATAGAAGATCCAAAATCTTCTATTTTACCTATTCTGAAACCTATCAACAAATTATAAGTACTTTACTTTCCAAGACATGTATATGCATGCATATGTCAGTTATGAATGATCTTCATCTAAGCAATTAATTATAAATGTTAAATATAAATAAAGAAACAAACAGTTTCTCTAAGAATTTATGGTGCTAAATACTTATGCAGAAACACAAGAGCAAAAGACTGCTCATAGTACTTAGCAAAAAAACAAGTAACTTTACTATTTACCATCTCTCCACTGTTACTGCAAGTAAACATGTTGTAGCAGTAAAACCTGTTTGCATGCTGAAAACATAATTTTAAGACACTTGAGATCTCTCTAGGCCAGGATATTATTTCTCTGCAAGAAATGACTATGAAATGTACAGGGCTTTTATCAGAACTTCATGTGCAGGCTTCCTATGCATGTTAAAAATGTGAAGATCAGAAAATTCGAAGCACTTCTTTCAATACAATACTGACAAAAGTTAAACATTAAGTTTTTACCTCTTACAGTAAACATCTGCTTGTTAAAAACTGATGTCAAATAAGAACAAAATAATACATTAAAATTTATTGTCAAAATACATAAAATCATACCTGTCTGCTGGACCTCCTGGTCTAACATGAGTAATAACAAGTGGTCGTGACTTTAATTTTTCAAGTGCAGTACCTCCTCGTAAAGTAAAACCAAAACTGCTATTTTCTTTAACTAGCTTTACTTGAATTGCTTTAGGATGTACACAGAGAGCACTATCTGATGCTGAAATAAAGTATTCAGTCTTCAATAAACTAATAACATTTAAAAATTGCCTAAAAGAATAAAGGAACAGCACATATACATAAATGTGAATGGACTGAAATCACTATACCCATTTCTTAAAAAAAATTTAAGTTAAAGTTAAAAAGAATTCATTGCCAGAAAATACAACATATGATATTATGTTGTCCAGGAATATGAAACTCTTCATTATTTTTCATATTCTTTAAATATGGTTAAACGCATCAGAAATGACTGACCCACCTTTTTCAGAAAGCCACTATAAGTGAACAGTACATGAAAATGACCAATACTTGAAAAACAGGTACAAGATAAATAATGAAGCCAGAGAAACTAGAAATTGAAAGGGTTACTCAGTGGATTAGGGTAAAGAAAAGAAAAAAAAAAAAAAGAAAAAAAAAAGAGAAAAATAGATTTGGGGATCTCTTGATTATTGTGTGTGGAAGTTTGGTCTGTTTTTCAGTTGATGTAAATTTCCTGTTGGTATCGGTTCATTTACATTTAATGATGCAGTATAACAATAAAAATTTTTAGAAGTCTGTCTATAAATTATGGAACAGAAATTGGAAATGCTGAAAGTGCCAAAAAATATATAATCATGACAGAAATAATTCATGATGTAACATAAGTTTGAAGGCTCTGTAGACTCCAATCTCTATCACATATTTAGCAATGGTGCACTCAATGTTTCGTTAATATGTTGAGTGCAGTGCCAACAAACCATAAAATAGGAATTTTAAAAAAAACAAAAAAAACTTGTTTTTTGCCACTTTCAGTGTCTCCCTTATTTGGTGGCAATACTGATACCTAGTTAATTGTTATCCATATACTATGGAGGTTCATGCAGTATAAACAAATGACAGACTGTCTTGGGAAATGTGCTTCATAACTTCAAAAGTGAAAAGGCCTCTTGTTCCAGGTTCCACACTAATAAAGTAAATGTACTGTCCATCCAGAAAACAGTAATGAAGGTTTATTGAAAACTAAAAACTAGGTAATACAAGCAAAATACAATAAAATAAAAATAAAATGAGCACAGAAGCTTTCGAGACTATGGGTCTCTTCCTCAGCTGTAAAACACAAAAATAAAATACATAAAAACGTTACATTGGAATGAAGAATGTGTCAGGTGTGGTCATGCCAGAAAAACAAAGAGTGTACGAGGTTGGTGCATGTAATGCTGGAAACATTCACTGGGCAGAACCAGGTAATTGTTGCTGCGAATGTAGGGTTCACGCATGAGGCGTATGCCAATGCTTATCACATTGTAAGCATTGATTGGGTCCATGATTGGGTGCATACGCATGCCTCTTTGCAACTGAGGACACCATGGCAACCGGATATACAAAATGACTCAAGCCACAACCGTTAATGGTAGCGACATGAGTGGTCAATGACTTCAGTATCACGCAGCAGATTTAGGTCGTGCTACATGGACCAATAATGTTCTGCAACTGCAGAGTGCTCGGAGTCGGCAGTCTGGATGGCCCTCTCATGTTCTGAGATGTGGTCATGGAGTCTCCTGGCAGTTTCCCCCACATAGCTGCTGCCACAATCGTGGCACCACTTACATCCCATATTACCCAGGCATTTCAGAACGCCTTTCTAAGATCCTACGTGGGTATCAGATAAAGTGCTTGCAGCTTCCCAGTAGAAAATTACGATCTCTCCTCTCGAGGGTGAAAATACCCATTCCCTCCTTTTTACAAAGTGGCTCGATATACCACATCACATGCAACGATTGTGGCAGCTGCTATGTAGGAGAAACTGCCAGGAGACTCCAGGACTGTATCTCAGAACATGAGAGGGCCATCCAGACTGCTGACTCGAGCACTCTGCGGTTGCAGAACACTGTTGGTCCATGAAGCACAACATAAATCTGCTGCATGATACTGAAGTCATTGACCATTCACGTCGCTACCATTAACAGTTGTGGCTCAAGTCATTTCGTATATCCAGTTGCCATAGTGTCCTCAGTTGCAAAGAGGCATGCGCATGCACCCAGTCATTGCTTACAATGTGATAAGCATTGGCTAGTATGAATCAGAGCTGTAATACTCAATATGTTCTACGTTGATAATGATATTGGTAAATTAATAAGAGGAGTTTACCTCAATATAGTACGTGGAACACTTCCGTATGATACCCTCCAGAAATTAAAACGGAAAAATCGACAACTTACCGGTACATTAAAGTAAAATATAAATAATTAAAGTAAATTATAAATAATTAAATAATCAATTTAACACAATTCAAAATCAATTCAAAACAATTAAAATTCAAATTAACGCAATTAAAAGAAGCTAACGAAAATATTCAAAACGATTTTCCTTCCTGAAGCTGACAATGCTTTTCGACCGACTGTCGTGATCACAGGAATGAAAATTATCGAATCAGGCTAAACCTGTAACTTAAATAGTGATTATGTGTCTTCGCGCATGCGCGTAAAGGTCCACGCATCGGAGATCAAATATGGCCGCCGAACATTAACAGAATTCTCGTGTAATTTAATTTCAACGGTTTCTGCAATTAATAGTCGCGTATAATTACGTTGAACGTTAAGTATTTTGGCCTCGTTAAATAAAAAAGTATGTTTTTCGTTAATGGCATGAAAGGCTAATTCTGACGCTGCTGAACGAGAAGCACGAACAGAGGCTTCGTGTTGATTTACACGGATATTAAGAGAAAACCGCGTGGAACCCTGATAAGACGAGTCGCAATCACCGCAAGAAATGTTGTATACTAGATCATTAATTTGTGTTGCGAACGCCGAAAGAACCGAGCAATTGTTCAGTATAGTGTGTAACTTCCGTATAGGCCTAGCTATAATTTTAAATTCGGTATCTTTAAAGAATCTGTTAAGCTGTTTGTGCCACTGTTCAACATATGGGACAGAAATAAAGTATTTTTTGATATTACTATTGTTGATTGGTGCAGTATTTTGTATCCTATCCTTAGCTTGTGCCCTAATTCGATTTATTGTGTTAATGGGATAACCCCTGTTCAAGAATCTGCTAGTTAATATTTGTATTTCTGAGTCTAAAGCAGAATCCGTCGTTGAATATTTATAGGCATTTAGAAATTGATTAAAGATAATCGATCTTTTGTAGGTGAACGGGTGGTAGCTATTATAATGTAGAAGCATACCGGTGTTTGTGGGTTTTCGATAGATGCTAAATTGTATTTTGTTCGAGTCCCGGGTAAGCGTGAATATATATATATAAGCAAGATATATAAGCAAGATAAGCATTGGCATACACCTCATGCGTGAACCCTACATTCGCAGCAACAATTACCTGGTTCTGCCCAGTGAATGTTCCCAGCATTACATGCACCAACCTTGTGCATGCTCTTTATTTTTCTGGCATGATCACACCTGACACATTCTTCATTCCATTGTAACATTTTTATGTATTTTATTTTTATGTTTTTTACAGCTGAGGAAGAGACCCATAGTCTCGAAAGCTTCTGTCCTTATTTTATTTTATCGTATTTTGCCTGTATTACCCAGTTTTTAGTTTTCAATAAACCTTCGTTACAGTTTTCCGGACCGACAATACATTTTCTTTATTAACCTGATTTTTTTATGAATGTTTTAAAAAGATGAGAATAAAGATTTATTTAACGCTCCTAAATCAAACAAAATATAAAATAATGTTAAGAAAAAAGTATATTGAGTGCTGAAATTTAATTAAAGATAGCTGGGTTTATCTTGCTTATTTTTAGCTACAGGAAATTAATCATCTACACCTTTTTGTCGTATTTGTGCAGAATTTTTTGAATTTCATATCGAAATTGGACAAAATATTACCCGTTTACAATTTTTAATTAAAAAAAAATAAACAAGCATTCTATATAGGAAAGCCGGACTGAGCACTTACATGAGAAAAATGTGTGCATGCTTTTTTTTTTTTTATTTATTTAAAAGTAAAACAGGCTTACATTTGTTATGTGGCTACAACAATGATAAAGAACAACTTTCCTACTGACAACAAAAAGCAGCCAATTTAACTAATTTTGGAGAGAGCCAAAATTTAAAGTCAAACTTTAAAATCAACATAGTAATATTCATAATAAAATAGGAATGAAACACTCACCTAGGTGAGTGTTTCATTCTTAGGTGAGATCTAAGTAGGCTTATTTCTAGTTAGAAATCAGATGTTTGCAAATGAAATGGCTTCAACCATGTCAGTGATTGCTGTTGCTATTACAGGTAACCCTATAACACGGTAGTTAGGTTCCTATAAAATCTCGTCTAGTGCAAAACAGTGTTATGCGGGACTAAGAATCAGTACAAAAAGTGGGGTTACATTCCAAAAGCGAACAAAAATACACCCTTTTTTTTTTTAAAAAAACTACCAAAAACCTAATTTTTTTAAAATTAAAAATAGTAATAACTGAATAAATGTCTACAAACTGTGATACCTATGTCAGATAATGGACCTTCATTTAATTTTCTTCCTCTTCATCACTACTAAGCAAAATCAAACGAGAACATTTTTCTGTTGCAGAATATCTTCACCTTCTGAATGTTGTTCTGCAGCATCTAGATTTCATGTATATTCGGCTCTCTTTAAAAAATCAGTAATCTATGTTTGGTTTTCTTTTGCTTGATAGATCTTTGTAAATTTCATGGTGTGGAGATAAGCATTTTTGATGCTTCCATTTGAACTTTGTGCTCCTTTCAGTCAAAGGATCTGCATTCAAAAAATAAGATTCTAATTGTTCATCTAAGATTATGCCTTCCTGTAGCATAAAATTTGGAACTTTTGAATTTTCATCTGCACTATGATCCTCTGAATTGATTTGGTTTACCTTCAATGCCATTTCCACAAAATCCGCTTCGCTAGCTTCTTTTCCTACAGTAATTCTTGAATGTCTTCAGTAGTCATATCATCAAAACCTTCTCCTCCTACCAACTTAACAACTTCTACTATCACATCGATTACGTTTTCTGTCCGTTTGACCATATTTCCTGAATGAACTGACTCCAGCCATACATTTTTCCAACATGCATTTAATGTTGACAGTTTTATTTCTTTGAGCAATAAAGCTATGGTTCCAATACAGTCCACAACTGAAAAATGTTTTCATGCCTCCATCACTTCAATAGATTTGGAATCAATTTTTTCCAAAATCTATCATAACAATTTTCTGATGTAATGAGTTTTAAAGGTAGATATAATGCCGTGATTTAATTGCTGAATTTATTAAATCAGTTGTATTAGGTGGTAGGAACATTACTTCAAAATATGGATGACTTAAATCTTTTGGATGGCCTGGCGCATTATCCAATAGTAATAAAACTCTGAAATCAAGATTTTTCCGCTTTAAATAGTTTTCCACAGCTGGCACAAAACAACTTATAAACCATTCTTTAAATAAATCAGCAGTTACCCAAGCAATTTTATTTGCTTTCCAATATACGGGTAACGTGTTTTTATTTACACCTTTCATTGTACAAGGATTAGAGGATCTATAAACTAGCATAGGTTTTATCATGAAATCTCCTGATGCGTTACTGCACAACATTAGTAACGTTACCTGATCTTTTGATGCCTTATAACCTGGTGCAGTTTTCTCTTTTTTTTTAAATAAATTTTCTGTTGAGCATTTTTTTTCGTCAAAGACCTGTCTCATCGGCATTGAAAACTTGTGGTGCGTAACCTTGCTCTTCAATAATTTTTTTGAAATTCCTCTGCATACTTCTTTGCAGCTTCATTATCAGCCACTGCACTTTCCCCTTGAATGTTATGTAATGAGAAGTGGTTTTTTAAATTGCTCAAACCAACCTTTACTGGCAACAAGCTCCAGGTTAACAAATGATTCTCCATTTTTCTTTTAAATGGTTATAAATTTGTAGTGCCTTTTGTTTAACTACATTGCCGTCTAATGGGATCTGCTTTTTACTGCTATCATCAATCCAAATACTGAGTGTTTTTTCTAAGCATCATAGCTCGGGGACGAGCTTCATATTTTCAGAAATTAAAGACCCTGAAGCAACAGCAGTTCTAATTTTCTGTCAATTTTTCTTTATGGCCTGGATTGTTGCTTTATTTAAATTTAAGCTTTTTGCAATGTATGATACCTTTCCCCTTTTAAAGAATATCCAAAATTTGTATCTTTGCTTCTACAGAAATAAAGTTTCTTTTGAGCGGTGCTTTTTGTACTTTACATAGGCATAATTTAGAGCTGAAATTTAATTCACAATAAAGAAATTATTCCAATAGTTTTTAAGAACAAAGTTTAGTAATACATACCAGGAAAAATTTATAAACAATCAAATAAAAATCAAATTAACCTTACAAAAACTTTAAAAGTCAAGAACTGCATGCTACAAAGTCACAATTTTTTATGGTCTCAAAAAAGCAGAAGTTCAATAGCACAGACCCTAACACAGGGATTTCCCAATAGTTTTTTTGTTTTTTTTTTGCATAATGATTAGCAAGTCAACAGCGGGAATTTTCAAAAAAGAATGGAAATGTGGAAAAATTACATCCAACATAACAGCAAGATTTTTCCCACACAAAAGCTCAAAAATACCGTGTTACGTGTTATCTGTCACAATTCTCTAACCATGTTGTGTGAGAATTGCTGTAATTTATCAATTGTGTTAGAGCAAAACTGTGTTGCAGAAGTACCGTGTTATACGGGGGTGGCCTATACTTCACTGTTACAAACTACAGAATGGCTAAAAGTTTCACATAGACTGATGAACCAAAACATTATGACCAGTGAGTCATTATGCAAACCGAAGCAACTGCAGGTGAACATGTCTCATTAGTTCATCTGACAACCATTTAGGCCTCAACCTTGAACAATATTTCTTAGTTGGTATGTAAAGCCTGGTAGCCTCCAAGATTAGTTCCTTGAATGCTTCCCATTTTGAGTTTGCTGTTGGTAACATGATGTTACCAACAGCAAACTCAAAATGGGAAGCATTCAAGGAACTAATCTTGGAGGCTACCAGGCTTTACATACCAACTAAGAAATATTGTTCAAGGTTGAGGCCTAAATGGTTGTCAGATGAACTAATGAGACATGTGGCAGAGAAGAAAAATGCATGGGATACATACAAATTAATGGGTGACATGGAAGCCTATGATAGATATAAGTTGGTCTGTAACCAAGTCACAAAGGAGATTAGGCAGGCAAAGGCAGACTACGAAAAATCCTTGGCAAAGGATGCAAAGAAAAACAGAAAAAAAGAGTTCTTTACCTATTTAAACTCAAGAAGGAAAGGGATGAATCAGATTGGTCCACTGGATATTGATGGTTCAACAGTTGAGGATCCTGCTCAGGTGGCTAACAATCTAAACGAGTATTTTGCATCTACATTCACGCACGAGGAGTTATTCAGGAAGGAGAATGATGTAGGTAAAGTAAACATTGGCAGTGAGCTGGATGATTTTGTAATAACTGAGAGGAAAGTGGAGGAGAGATTGTTGAGGTTAAACATAAAAAAGGCACCTGGGGTGGATGGGATCTATCCAGTTATATTAAAGGAGGCAGCAAAGGAAGTAAGCAAACCCCTAACCATAATTATGAGAGCTTCTTTGGACTCAGGGGAGGTACCCATAGACTGGAGATGTGCAAATGTAACCCCAATTCACAAAGGAGGATCAAAGGCTGACACAAGTAATTATAGACCTGTTAGTTTAACTTCTGTTCCAGGTAAATTAATGGAGGCACTGGTTAAAGAAGCACTGCAGGATCATCTAGACAAGAATTCAGTTATAGCTCAGACGCAGCATGGTTTTGTTAAGGGCAGGTCTTGCCTGACCAATTTGATTGGATACTATGATGTAGTCACAAAAGAACTGGATGCAGGGAATAACTTTGATATTATATATTTGGATCTTAGAAAGGCTTTTGATACTGTTGCACATGGAAGACTGCTGCACAAATTGGAGCAGTGTGGCATTGGAGGCAAATTGCTGCTATGGATAAGGGGATGGTTGAGTGGCAGAAGACAGAGAGTGGTAATCAATGGACACTGCTCAACGTGGACTAATGTTATTAGTGGAGTTCCTCAGGGTTCAGTGTTGGGTCCGTTGTTGTTTTCGGTGTTTATGAATGATATTGATGATGGGATATCAAGTTTAATGTCCAAGTTTGCAGATGATACAAAGGTTGGCAGGGTTGTTAAGGACACCATTGACGCTATGCTGCTGCAACAGGATCTGGAAAGGTTGAACAGATGGGCTGAGAGGTGGCAAATGAAGTTTAACATTGACAAATGTAAAGTACTACATATGGGAAACAGTAACCCCAGAGCAACGTATCAACTCTGCGGTACTACACTGACAGTGGTGGAGAATGAAAAGGACCTGGGGTTAATTGTGCAGGCAGATATGAAGTTCTCTGAGCAGTGCAGACGAGCTGCAAGAGTAGCTCATGGTGTCTTGTCAATGATATACAGGAATTTTTCTAGCAGGGATAAGGAGGTGATTATTCCCTTGTATAAGGCAATGGTTAGGCCACATCTTGAGTACTGTATACAGGTCTGGAGGCCTCATTTCAAGAAGGATGTAGAGCTGCTGGAACGGGTACAGAGAAGGGCAACAAGATTAGTGAATGGAACAAAGGGTTGCTCTTACGAAGAAAGGCTTAAGTTTTGCAAATTACAAATTTAAAACTCATTACATCTGGAGACTACGCACCGGCAAGGTGATCTGATAGAGGTGTATAAGGCTTTGAATGGTTTGAGCATGCTTAATGCCAATGGGATTCTTCATCTTGCTCAGAATAATCAGCTCAGAGGGCATAAATTCAAATTGAGGAAGGACGGATGTCGGATAGATGTGCGGAAATTTGCCTTTGGCTAGCGGGTGGTTGGTTGGTGGAACCGACTTCCATCACTTGTTGTTGAAGTTGATAGCCTAAACAAATTTAAGGCTCAACTGGACAGGTATTTCGAGCGAACGGAGGGGTGAAATGGGAGTGGTGTTTTTTTTTTTTTTTTGGCTGATGCTGAATAAGCTTGCTTTCTTGCATCATATGCCTCTACTAATGCTAATGCTAACTATGGCGCGTAAGCAGGTCTGGACACAGTATAAAAAATGCCTGATGCTGAGCTCCGTTAATCAGTGTTACTCTTGTTCTTCAGATGGGAAAGGCTGTGTACTTAAGCGAGTCTGACAAAGGCCAAACTGTAATGGCCAGATGACTGGATCAGAGCATATTCGAAACGGCACAGCTGGTGGGATGCTCACGGTCAGCCATGGTTAGTACCTACCGAAAGTGGTCCAAGGAGGGGAGAATCCACAAACTGCCTGTGAGGTTTTGGACGACCATGGCTCATCGATGCTCAAGATGAGTGAAGGCTCTCCCGGATGGTATGTGGCAACAGAAGGGTGAATGTGGCGCAAATCGCCGGTAATTGGAATACTGGTGACAGAAGTAATGTGTCACAACACGCAGTACATCGAATCCTGCTGAAAATGGGGCTGCATAGCCGCAGGTCGCTCTAAGTGTCCATGCTAACCATGGTTCACCAGCGACAGCACCAGCAATGGACATACGAGCAACGAAACTGGACCTTGAGTGATTGGAAGAAGGTTGTCTGGTTCCGATGAATCACATTTTCTGTTGCACCGTGTGGACGGCCGGGTATGCATGTGTCGTTTACCTGGGGAAGTGATGGCACCTGGATGCACCGTGGGACGAAAACAAGCCAGTGGCGCAGTGTCATATGCTTTGGGCGATGTTCTGCTGGGATACACTGGGTCCAGTTATCCATGTGCCAGGCACTCTAACGTTTACGACCTACCTAAGCATCATTGCTGACCAGGCACACCCTTTCATGGCAACGGTCTTCCCCTCTGGTGGTGCCGTCTTTCAGCAGGATAATGCACCATGCCACACCAACCGGATTGTTCGAGACTGGTTTGCGGAACATGAGGAAGACTTCCAGGTATTGCCCTGGCCTCCAAATTCCCCAGACGTCAATCCCATCGAACATCTGTGGTTTGTGTTGGAACAGCAACTCCGATTTGGGGCATCTCAACCACGGACCTTACAGGAGTTAAAGGATCTGCTGGTTGCATGTTGGTACCAGATACCACAAGACACATTTAGAAATCTTGTAGTGTCCATGCCTCGCCGGGTACGAGTTGTTTTGGCTGCACATGGAGGAGCAACATTATATTAGGCAGGTGGTCATAATGTTTTGGCTCATCGGTGTATAGGGGAGACCATTATGTTAAACCTTCATGTATATACGGAGATCTGTATACATGCCACTAGGCATTTCAGGAATAAATAAAACAATTCAAAATTTAAACGAAATCTAGTGTTAAATTTTATTACATATAGTAATGGTTAAATTTACTTACCAGGAGGAATTTCATATTCAATCTCTAAAGTAACTGTATCCTCAGCATTTTTTAGAAGGTTAACAATTTCCTCATGTTTTAAAGTACTGGTACGAATACCATTAACAGAAATTATATAATCACCAACTGCTAAGGCATCGCTCCTTAAAATAAAAATAAAAAAGTAATTACCTTCTCAGTTAATAATTTAGGAAATTATTCAGAAATTGCTTAGACTCAAGACAATATTTTAGATGAATTAAAAACTTAATGTTATCTTATATCATTTGTCTCTTTTATGACAGCACAATCACCGTTTTCACTTTCAGCAGCAAGCTTGCTAAATGTTGTCTGATCAGCACAAGGAGTTTTCTGCTAAAAGTTAGCTCTGTGGAGTAAATTTGTTTATGAATTTTAGGGTTTGTAAAAATGAAAATATATGCAAATGATTTTGATTAATAAGTTCTTAATATTAGACTAATTTCCCAACATTAGAGCAAAATTATGAAAAATCCAATCACAATTTAGAAAAAATCACAATTAAAAAAATCTCTGTAGTACAAATTAAAAAAATATATATTTAAAAAAATTGTTACTTTTTTAATGCAGTAATATCTTCTACATTATTTATTTATCATTTTAATTCTAGCCCCATACCACACAATTGAAACTAGCAACTGCAATCTCTGTTCTTCCTTTGATTTTAAGCTATTTTTGTGCTACTATCTATTAACGCTTGAGTAGGCATACTGGTGAAAATCAATACCAAAAAAAAAAAAAACTGTAAGAAATTTGTAAGGTTTAAAAAAAAAAAATTGATAATTTTGGTATTTCTCAAATATGATAATTGTGTCTAGCATAATTTCTTGCTGGAAAAGTGGGGGGGGCAAAGAGCAGTGCCACTGAAAAGATTTCATGTTCCTACTTCATGCTCCTATAACAGCTCATTACAATTCTGCCTGCATTAAAGCTAGTTAACTTTCATGATTGAAGGCACAACTTTGAAGTTTTGTCAATAAACTATTGTTCAAAATTTTGTCAATATCAATAAACAAAGTAAAGTTTGTTATGTTTATTGATATATCAATAAACAAAAAAATATATCAAGAATGTATTTAAAAAACAAAACACAAATGCATATTTGAAAAACATGACAAGACTGAAGCTTCTTAAAAAAAAAATAAATAAAATAAGCATCTATAAAACTTTAAAAAACGGATATTTTCCAAAATTTTATGGGGGGAACTCTTAACTCATAAAAGTTTGGCACATATGTTAATCAGTGGTCAGCAAACTCTTCTGATTGTGACTCAAAATATAACCGTATCCCAATACAAAAGCCATAAAGAATAATCTCCACTCTGCTAGTATTTTTAGGTGAGCTAAATTGCAATGATATGTTATTCATTAACTCAATTTACCATCAACTATCTAAAGCATGGATGGATTTAACCAATTTCAGAATGATGGCTGATCTAGAAGATTAATTTATCATCATTTTTGACAGAGCCATTAGTAACAATCTCCATTTCAAAAATTATATCACAAAATTATTGAAAACAAAACAGCAGGAGATCCTTCAGCCTTTTTTAACAAGCTGATGACTTAACAATTTCTGAATTTTTAAAATTTAAGAGTGATGAATTAAATTTAGTAAAAGAAGAGTACTGAATTGCGTGTATACATGAATGAATGAAGTGTATATATATTGTAGTAATTAACTTTTTTTTTTAATATCATCATCAATTTCTTCATTACTCACCTATGAGCAATACTGCCTGGCCTTAAATTTGAAATTCTTGGTCTACTACCCTTGTCTATACCACCTAATTTTAGGAAAGAAAGAAACACTTATATACCAAAATAATCACATTCTCCTCATAAAACAATTTTGGGATGATACGCCACACACACACACACAAATTATCAAATTCTATAACTATAAAGGGTTAGCACTTTCAGCCCTAAACCCTTTTTTCAGCCTCTGACTACAGGAAATTTACTAGACGAACAAGTTAGTGCAAAACATCATTTTAGTTCATAGTAAATCCCAGCACACCCAAGACACCTACTCAACCACCGATGAGAGGCCAATATACTTTGAAACGGTGCTGTCTGGGTGGTGGTATTTGTCTTCTCTACTGAGAAGCGTTGCTTATCTAAAGTAATGCAATAACAGGCGACAGGTTGTGAAGGCATTCGCAATATGAGATGTAACAAAAACGATGCCATTACACCTAATTCGATTATTTACTATGAACTAAAATTATGCTTTGCACTAACTTGTTTATCTAGCAAGTTCTATAACTTAAAATGAAGAAAAAATCTTATCAGAAACCTATAAATTTATTGAACAGTAAACTAAATGAACTCAACTACACAGAGTTTGTGTTTTTTCTACACAAACTCAATAAATATAATCTGTTCTAGAAGAAAATTTTAAACCAGCATATTCCGTTGTAGGCATTTTGAAATAAACAAGCAAAAGGCTCAGACACGATGTTATTTCTTTATTTAAATGACTTGATTAGCATGCATAAGATTTAGTTTTTAGTGTTTATTTTTCATAAGTGAAATTTTAATAATATGTGATACTAAAGAAACATTCTTGTCTACCCTTAATAACAGACTACACCAAGTTGAATGTGATCAACAAATAACCACCGATAAAAAATAAAGGAATTTTCATTAAATGCAACAACTATATCATTAATATATCAACTTAACAATAATAGTAACCAAGCATTTAGGAACTATACATGGAAATATAAATATACATATATGCATTTAGATTTAAGGATATAACACTATTCTCCTCCAAATGCCTTAAAAAGTTATTCCTGACAGTTTGCTCATGAAAATTATTCTCTTAGCCACAGTTGCTGACAATATATCAATATATCAATAATAATATATCAAACAATATATCAAATATAATTATCTGTACTGCAGGGATAAAGATGGAAAGTTAAAGCATATATGCAAGTACACTGTCACATATGCTGTTCTCAATATTTCACCCTAACATAGGATCTTACCATAAAAAAGTAACAGTACATCCAACTACTCAGAAATGTTGTTGTTATTTGGTTTTTAGGAGCATTAGCAACTAAGGCCATATTGCTCCGGGATATGCGGTGGTCATTTCCTGACCTTTCTGCATCTTCCGTATTTGGTGGTGATGGGCTCGAACCCCAGTCTAATCAAGAAGCGTGTGCTACGCACTGCTGCTCCTTCCCACCTGGCTACGGAGGCGCCCTACTCAGAAATAATAAATAACTGCAATAATTGCAATAAACTTGGTACAAACTGCATGCTGGGTACAATTAAGGATAAAGTGAAAGTTTGTTAATCACCTGAACAACAGGTTCATCCCTTATGGTACACACCTTCATAAACTATAATAATGATCCATTAGAGCAGTGGTTTTCAATCAGGGTGCTGCAACAACATTCCAGGGGTGCCACATAATTTGGGTTTAAGTTACTTAAACTTATTTATTTATTTTATATATTTATTTCATTATAAAGGTGACTCTGTAGCCAGGTGGGCAAGAGGAACAGTGCGTAGCACACGCTTCCTGATTAGACCGGGGTTCGATCCCGTGACTACCAAACATGGAGGATGAGGAAGGTCAGGGAATGACCACTGCATATCCCCAGCCCGGATAAAGGGTGAGGGTTGGCATCAGGAAGGGCATCCAGCCGTAAAAATTTCATGCCAAAACAGTAAAAACGCTGATCTCATATATATAATGGGAAAAAGGCGAGGGAAAAAAAAAAATTCATTATAAAAAGTTGTACGGTATCTTTTTAATTTTGTGGTGATCTATAATCGATGTTTATTTAGTACCTCTATATAAAGAATAAAATTATTATATATATACACACACACACACACACACACACACAGAGAAAATCAGATCTAACAGGCAGAAAATTGAGTAGGGGTGCCACAAAATAAAATAAATTACTTAGGGGTGCCGTTATTTAAAAATGGTCGAAAACCACTGCTTTAGAGCATCATCTGATGAGACCACTTTGTATTTAGCAATCTCATTTTTAAAAAAAAATACTCTCATGAATCTATACAGTCATGAAACTATTCAAGGTTGCTTTATGAATTTCGTTTGTCAAGCTCAACTAAAAGTTCAAACTGAACTTCAATTTAAATTTGATGGTACAGTAGAGTGTCAGTTATCCGGAATAACTGATGTTAGACCGCTTCCAGATAATTGAACGTAAGATAAGATTAAATAAATTTAATCTTATCTTACCATTAAATTAAATAATTGAGATTAATTTCATTAGAAAAAATATAAACCAATCTCAGAAAACAGAAACACCCATCCAGGCATTTTTATGATTTTTATACAAAACAGGAAAATTAGAAAGATTTTTAAATGATCTCAGTTTTTTCGACTTACCAATAACAAACATGGCCAATCTGTGCGTCCCAGTAGCATTTGCACACATAGCAATTGTAACTCGCTCTTTTCTTATCTTAAAACCTGGTGCAGGCATTTCTCTTTTAGTGGCTAGGGTTTTTCTCGGTAATGCTTTCCATAATAAGCCCATCTCCTCATCAACATTATAAACATTTTCTTTCTCATAATTTGCTATAACTGAAGCAAACTTGCAAGAACACCGCTGCCAATTCGTCTGCTGAAAGTTTTTCGCATTGAATATCTAGTTCACATATTCAGTGTCTCGTTTAAAGTTTTTCAGCCAACCTGTGCTCGCCTTAAAATCTTCATTACCTCTTAAATTTCGATTAAAATCCAATACTTTTTCACACAACATTGGGCCAGACATTGGTTTACCTAAACTTCATTCTGAAGAAATCACAAATAAAGAGCACTCTCTAAAGTGGCATTTTCTGGTTTCGATAGTCTTTTTCCTGCTAGATCCTCCTTCATTATCCATAATCAACACAAATTCTGTTATAGCACTGGAATTTATGATGTCATAAATTGTTGAGGTCTCCACATTAAACTCTTTGGAGAGATTTCCTAAATTTTCACCTTTTCTAATTCTATTAATAATTTCCGTTTTTTGTTGCAATATTAAAACTACGCATTTTCATTTTATTCATATTTTACTGTAAAAAATTTAGAAAAATAATAAATCGCACAGTTTCGGACCAATATTATTCTTACAGAATTTGGAGCTAAACTAATCTGAAATTCACTCATGGTTTCTGAGAAAACCCAGTAGTTTTTGATATTTTTCTAAAGCACATTTCCAAAGGTCACATAGAATTCTAGAGGTCAAAACCATAAAACAATAAAAACAATTTGAGGTTTTCAGTTTACTGGGCTTTTTGTTTGTACAATCTATTATAAATGGGTAGTAAACTCAATCTTTTGCTTATTAGAATCAAAATTCAATTTGCAAACGTGATCACTATAACCAGCACTTACTGTACTGCCGTTAATTAAAAAAAAAAAAAAAAAAAAAAAGAAAGAAAGATCAGCCTTTTCAAATTATTCTGAAAAACTGACTTCCCGAAACGAACGTTCTACTGTATATTATTAGCTCAATTATTTCTATTTTCTAATTACTCTGAAACCAATGCTTTTTAATCAAATTTTTCAGAACATTAAAAAATTGAATCTTAGTAACTATATAAAGACTTGCTTGTCTGTTTCTGAGCAGGAAAATTACTATTATAAAACACAAAGTTTTTGATGGACAATTGTAGCCAACTACATCATTAGTGTTTTTTTTTTTTTTTTTTTTTTAGTTGTTGGCGCATCTGCTTCTGTGGCCATAGTGCACCTCCCAAGGTTTTTGCAGTACTTTGATCCAAGCCCAAGGCGGGATTCGAACCCGCGACCTTTGGGTTGCCAGGTAGGCAGGCACCTTACCCACCTGGCTAGCCCGGTCGGCCATCATTAGTGTCTGTACAAATTTAATTATTAAGTTCATTCTATTTCTTACCTGAAACTGTTAAGCCCAAAGTATTCCCTTCTTTCTTCACAAGCTCAACTGTTGATGTCCCTCTTCTGTCCTCTGCAAAGAAATAATCAAATGACTAAAAATGTACATGACATTAATTTTAACGGATGAACTCAGAATTTGGTGCAACTCTCTCTCTCTCTCTCTCCTTTTTTTTTTTTTTTTTTTTTTTAATGCTTTTGGGATTATTTAAATCATTATACTACACCAAATTAGTATGTGTACACAAAAAAAGCAGTCATGTTTTAAGCCTACTATTTTATATTGGTTTAAGACATTAACACTGGTCAACAATTTTTTTTATTTTGCATGGAGGGATATACAAATAAAAAGGTTAACAGTGGCCACAGGCAGAGGCAAAAGTGATTCTTGCACTGCTTCTGTTAGAATGAGCAGCAGCAGGGAAAACAAAGAAATGGAGATTTCCAGGACTGTTGGGAGTCATAGTGGGAACAAATAAATACATGGGCTGTGTTAGGGTAACTAAGAGTAGAAACAGGTGCATGTACACCAACACTAGGAGTATAGTTAATAAATTTGATAAGCTTGAAGTGCTAGTCAAGACATCAAAGGCAGATATTGTAGGGATATCAGAGACGTGGTGTCACACAGATATAAGCAGTGCAGAATTGGAATTTGGGGAGTACAATGTGTACAGAAAGGATAGACAGGAGAGGAAGGGAGTAGGGGTTATGCTGTTAGTTAAGAAACACACAAAATCTAAGGAAGTGCATCCAATTGATGTTGGTGGATAATGCAATGTTGAGTCTGTTTGGTGTGACATTAGCACTGGGAAAGGAAAAATGAGAGTAGGTGTGTGTTATAGGCCTAATGAATCTGATGAGTATAATGAGCAATTGTTCAGAGAATGTTGTTTGTTATTTGGTTTTTAGGAGCATTAACAACTAAGGCCATATTGCTCTGGGAATATGCGGTGGTCATTCCGCATCCTCCGTATTTGGTGGTGACGGGCTCGAACCCCGGTCTAATCAAGAAGCGTGTGCTATGCACTGCTGCTCCTTCCCCCTGGCTACAGAGGCGCCTTGTGCAGAGAAATAGAGTGGGCCAGTAAATCAAAATGTCTTATAATTGGGGATTTTAACTTTCTAGATATATTGACTGGAACTTGTGGGTTGGTCACTCACACAATAGCAAAACCTTTTTGAATTTATTGGATGACTGTTTTCTAGAGCAGAATGTTTCAGAGGCAACCAGAGGGTGTAATACACTTGATTTGATTATCAGCAGTGATTATTCATGCATTAAGAATTTGCAGATAAAGGAACCACTGGGTGACAGTGATCGCAGTGTACTGATATGGGAATTACTTAAAGATGTAAATACTATCAAGGCTAAAGGGAAGGGCTTTTGCTTTCATAAACGTGACTACAGGGGTCTCAGACAGTTTTCAAATTCTGTACAGTAAGATCAACTGATGATGTTACCGATGTTGAATTCCAAATGGGAAGCCTTCTGGGACTTAATCTTGGAGGCTACTAGGCTTTTTAATCCAACTAAGAAATACTATTCAAGGTGCAGGCATAAATGGATGTCAGTTGAATTAATGAGACTTGTGGCAGAGAAGAAAAATGTATGGGATGCGCATAAATTATCTGGTGACACAGAGGCCTATGGCAGATATAAGCTTGTCTGTAATCAAGTTGTAGGCAAAGACAGATTACAAGAAATCTTTGGCAAAGGATGCAAAGAGTTCTTTACTTATGTAAACTCTAGAAGGAAAGGGATGAATCAGATTGGACCAATTAACATAGATAGTTTGACTATTGCTGATCATGCTCAGGTAGCTGATAAAGTGAATGAGTATTTTGCATCTACATTCACAAAGGAGGAGTTATTCAATGAGGGGAATGCCAAAAGTTTATAAAACTCTAACAGGAAGCTAAGTGATTTTGTAATAACTGAGAGCAAGTGGAGGTTGTTGTTGTTGTTGTTATTTGGTTTTTAGGAGCATTAGCAACTAAGGCCATATTGCTCCGGGAATATGCGGTGGTCATTCCCTCACCTTTCCGCATCCTCTGTATTTGGTGGCTCACGGGCTCGAACCCCGGTCTAATCAAGAAGCATGTGCTACGCACTGCTGCTCCTGCCCACCAGGCTACGGAGGCACCCAAAGTGGAGGAGAAATTGTTGAAGTTAAAATAAGGATGGCACCTGGGGTGGACGTGATCTATCCAGTTATATTAAACAAGGCAGCAAAGGAAGTAAACAAACCCTTAGCCATAATTATGAGAGCTTCCTTGGACTGGTGGTGTGCAAATGTATCACCAATTCACAAAGGGGGTCCAAAAGCTGACACAAGTAACTATAGACCTGTTAGTTTAACTTGTGTTCCGGGGAAAATAATGGAGTCACTAGTTAAAGAAGCACTGCAGGATCATCTAGACAAGACTGCAGTAATAATTAAGACACAGCATGGGTTTGTTAAAGGGAGATCTTGTCTGACCAATTTGATTGGATACTATGATGTGGTCACAAAGGAACTGAACATCAAAAATAATTTTGATATCATATACTTGGATTTCAGGAAAGCTTTTGATGCTGTTGCACATGGAAGGCTGCTGTACAAATTGGAGAGGTATGGCATTAAGGGTAAGTTGCTACAATGGATAAAGGGATAGTTCAGTGGGAGACGACAGAGAGTGGTAATCAATGGACACTGCTCTTCATGGACAAATGTTATTAGCGGACTTCCCCAGGGTTCGGTGCTGAGCTCATTGTTGTTTTGTGTATTCATCGATGAAGGTATATCAGGATTAATGTCCAATTTTGCAGATGATACAAAGGTTGGCAGGGTTGTTAATGACACTAAAGACAGTGTGCTATTACAACAGGATCTAGATTCCATTGGTGAGAAGAGTGAAACCACTAACTCATATACCTCATCTACATCTTAATGTAGATGAGACATATGAGTAGGTTCTCAACCTACTGGTTTTAATGACAGCCAGTAGCTAGGTGATTTCCACTGCAACTGACTAGCAATTAGCATCATACTAAATGGCAACAATACTTGAAACAGCAAACATGCTTACCGGATTGCAACAATACAATTTAAGAATTTTATATCGAATTGTAATGGCCAAATCTGATATTCTCTACAGGTATTTCTTGCTATGTGTCATCTTTGTATATGTTTATAACAAACATTTAACATAAAAAGAGTAGGAAATTCTATCAGACACATCTACCAAAATTCTCCTAACTTTCAACATCTCATGCTCAGAAAAATAATAGTCTGCTAACTCTACATAGCTAACTGTTCTACCATCTCTTCCTTGTTTCAAGGATTCCTGATCCCAAATGCCTACAAGTTAGAGCAGATGTGGAAGAACACGGAACTTCACTGGGACGCATGCATTATAACTGA
Organism: Mastigoproctus giganteus; assembly: GCF_048544385.1. NCBI lineage: Eukaryota > Metazoa > Arthropoda > Arachnida > Uropygi > Thelyphonidae > Mastigoproctus > Mastigoproctus giganteus. The sequence goes on from NC_143577.1 coordinate 229,499,642, forward strand.
TGGCAGTTGCATTGAAATGTCATAAATTTTAACATTCCTGTACACAATACTGAACCAAGTCAGGTTTTCATTCCATTGGTGAGAAGAGTGAAACCACTACTACTACGGCTTGTATCACTCCCTCAGAAACTGGTATGCATTTCATGTTTTTCTCTTTTTAAAGTTAGGAAATATTTGACAAAAGGATAACATTCTTTTAAGCAATTTCAGTGGAATGAATTAAATTTTCATCAAATTTCAGAAAAAATATTTATATATTTAAATTATTCATTAATTCTATATCTATAATATTCTAAAAAAAAAAAGTAAGCACTTACCACTTATGGCACTTGTTCGTTTATCCCCAATCAAACCAGAGTCTGCTAATGTATCAGGATAATGGCCATAAGTTCCATCAGCTCCTAAAAACACAAATAGTTATTTTAAAAGACAACCTACATTTAATCGCATAGAGGAAAAACTGAACGGTGATAGCTGATGATTACTGATTGCTAATAAGCAATCAGTAATCTGAATTTTTGATGCTTAATTTTACAGCTCTATTTTTACATGCAGTTATTAAAACAATATTTATTTAATTACAAAAGAGAATATGAACAACAATGTTAATATTTAACTGCTTTTTTTTTTAAAGTGTTACTATGGCTTTTTTTTATTTATTTGTTACTACACTGAAACAACTATCAAACTGAATTTAAATCAGCAATTTAAAGCACCAAAATATTTGTACAGCAGAAGCTCTCATCTGATGTCACTGAGACTGGCAGTCAGTTAGTTAATTGAAAAAGTCAGTTACAACAAGAAATCATTAAAAAAAAGTGTATAAAGGGCACTCTTATGAGGGGAAATTGAGTTCTAAAGTTAGTGATTTGAAACCAGGAATTTGCATGGTGATCTATCAAGGTATTTAAGGCCTTAACAGGGTTGAATAAACAATGCTGAAGACATTTTTACACTTTGTTATATGATAAATTCCTAAGTACGCAAGTTGGAAGTTTGTCTAAATTAAGGAGGGACTAGACAAATACTTAAAAGAAATGATGAGGCAAAAGAAAAATAATTTTTTCATTTAAATCAGAATTTTTTTTTTTTTAACTAATGCTATATAAGTTTGCTTCCTTGCATCATTTGCCAATATTAATACTCTAACCAAAACAGCATAACTTTTATCAAATTTAAAACTGAACTTTAATTTTATCTTGCCAATTCAGTTTTATGCACAAAAAAAATATAATATTGGTGTAGATACACCATAGTTTACCCATAAATTTAACTACATACGTAGTGTAAAGCATTGTTTATTTTTATCTCAAATTGTGGCTGCCTTCACAATGAGATACCAGGTATTGCACTACGACTTCTAAACTCTGATGACATGTTTGCATTATAGTGCAATACCTGGTATCTCATTGTGTAGGCAGCTTCAATATGAGTTAAAATTAAATGCCTTTACACTATGTATGTGCAATGCTGGATTAAGGCCCAGGCTAGTAGGGCCCTTACCCAAGGTGCCAATCTTTAAGGGGCACCAAAACAGAAGTAACAATGAGGCAAGAAATATATATATTCTTAGCAAGAATGCGCCAAAAAACCTTTCTGCCTGGGGTGCAGAAATACCTTGATCCAGCTCTGCATATGTAGTTAAAATTATGGGTAAACTATGGTGTATCTACACCAATATTATACAGTTAATTTAAACCCATATCATATTATGCCTTGTGCAGTTAATTTTCAAACACAAAAAAATATATATGAATAAATAAGCAAAGTATGGTCTGGTTCAACACACTTTCTCCTGTTCCTCTTAGTACAACTTTTTTTCCCTTTTTTTTAAGAGCTATCTACCTCAATGCATACCTATTCATCTAAATAATGTATAATCCGATTTCATTTAACTCAACTTAAACTATGGTATAATCATATGAATATAATAGAAAACGAAAGTATTTTAAATTATTAGAAAATAATCGTAATTATATGTAATTACTTATAAAAACGTAAATATAAAATTATTCTTCAAACTTCAAAAAAAAAAAAAAAAATCAGTAGATGTTATTATTCGCCCACCACTACCTTTACGTAATGTTCTACCACACTTTCTGGATTCTGTTGAATTGGATTAACGCAGCTTATTTTAGTTAGTCAACTAATTTTAACCTCTTACCAGCATGGTCCTGTGGACAAAAGTGACATTTATCCTTGACACAGAACGTACACATATTCCACGGCATTACAAGTACGTAGTCCTAAAAGTAATCACGTGGTCGAGCTTCTGTTTCTATCCCTGCAGTTACTCATGCCATGCAACTGAGTTCCGCAAGCAGTAAAAGAAAGACGAGACGTTGCCCGGTACATAAGTTACCTGCTGCCGTTAGCCACGACTGAATCCCCACTATCGAGAAAAATAGCACGAGCACCTCGTTGCTTCGTGCCAACTTTCGGGCCATTCCCGGGCTCAAAAACTCGGCTAATGGCAATTTTTTTTTTTATTTTTATTTTTATTTTTTTTTTTTGATTTTGTCGTAGGTGGAGCAGCTGAACACAACCACTCCCAATCCAACATGGTTATTACAAAACGTTATAATCTTGTCATAAGAAAACTACTAATAAAGTATAAAGTGGTTAAATTCGGTGTGATTGCATAAGTCCCAATGCGGCAATAACATAACGTGGAGTGCAACGGCTTCTGCTGCATTTAAATTTCTGTTTAAATGCAGCAGAAGCCGTTGAAAAACGGCTAGTTTGAAAAAACTTTAAATAGGGTAAAGTTATAAAGTTTAAAAATAAACTTTAAATAGGGTAAAGTTATAAATCGCTTAAAAATGAACCCCCCCCCAAAAAAAAGCTATTAAAAACTAGAAAAAAAATTTCATAGATTGTTTTGCCACATCACAGAGAAATGCCAATGGTTTCTTTGAAAAAAAAAAAGCAGTCAAATTTTTAAAAAAAAAAAAGATGCAAAAATATTCATATGCATAGTTTCAAAATTGTAAATATGACACATTACATTAGAACATCGGCAAGCTTTTAGCATGGGCTACAGTTTCTAGAAAAGCAGTTAAATATAACAAGGTCACCTGCGGTGGATGGGATCTATCCAGTTATATCAAAGGAGGCAGAAAAGGAAGTAAGCAAACACTTAGCCAAAATTATGAGAGCATCCTTGGATTTAGGGGAAGAGTTCTCACAGACTGGAGATGTGCAAATGTATCCCAAATTCACAAGGGGGGGGGGTTCAAAGGAAAAGGGATAAACGAGTAATTACAGCCTTGTTAGTTTAACTTCTTTTCCAGGGAAAATAATGGAGTTATTGGTAAAAGAAGCATTACAGAATCATCTAGACAGCAGTGCAGTTATAGTTCAGACAGCATGGGTTTGTTAAATTTGACTGGATACTATGATGTGATCAAAGGAAATGGATGCAAAAAATAATTTTGGTATCATATATTGTACTTGGATTTCAGGAAAGCTTTTGATACTGTTGCACATAAAAGACTGCTGTACAAATTGGAGCAGTGTGGTAATAAGAGCAAGATGCTGCTATGGACAGTGGCATATTCAGGAGACATGGCAACCAGGTTTTTGAGTATTTTTTTTTTAGACAGACCTAGGAGAACTTATATACACATAAATAATGTTTGATTGATTATCTTTATTTGAAAATTAAGAAAGCATATGAATAATAATACTATGAATATTAATCACAAAAAATTTTTGGTTAAGGGGGAATCTGCCCTTTCCTGAATACAACCCTGGCTATGGATAAAGGGATGGTCAAGTGGGAGAAGACAGAGTGGTAATCAATGGCCATTGCTTTTCATGGACTAATGTTATTAGTGGATTCCCCCGGAGTTCAGTGTTGGGCCCATTGTTGTTTTCTATATTTATCAGTGATATTGATGAAGGCAAGGAGGCATCCTGTCACTACTACTATTCATAGCTGTCATGAATGATGTGCAATGTAGAGTGGTGGAACAACTTGGACATCATTCATGAATGATATGCAATGTAGAGTGGTGGAACAACTTGGACAGGACCAGATGAGTCATGCTCTTTGCAAATGACCTCTGCATATGGGGAGATTGTTTGTTTGTTATTTAGTTTTTAGGAGCATTAGCAACTAAGGCCATATTGCTCCGGGATATGCGGTGGTCATTCCCTGCCCTTTCCGCATCCTCCGTATTTGGTGGTGACGGGCTCGAACCCCGGTCTAATCAAGAAGTGTGTACTACGCACTGCTGCTCCTTCCCACCTGGCTATGGAGGCACCTCACATATGGGGGGAGAGAGCAGTGAACAAGTGCAAGGGCAAGTTGATACATGGGCTAGTACGGCCAATGAATTTGGACTGGTTTTCAGTCAGGAGAAGAGAAGTAATGGTTCTAAAAGTTTTCAGCCAGGAGCTTGATGGATATTATTATTATTATTAGCCATATAGTGCAAGGAAGCCAGCGGCTTATGCTGCACCAGCCAAAAAAAATTTCTGAGTTACCCAGAGAAACAGAGAGAGAGAAAACAAGAGTCAGAAGTAGTAGAAGGGAATCACCAAGAAAGAGAAGAATTATGATATCTAGCTCAGAACCCTGGGTGTGCCAAGCCCATACTCACCAGATGTGAGCCCCTGGATACATTACAATGGAAGGGAAAGAACTAAAAATGGTTAACTTCAAGTACCTAGGAAGCACCATTACAAAGACTGGAGTGATAGACAAAGAAATAAGTAGAAGGATACAAGTGAGCAGGAATTTCTATAGGTAGACAAGAGATCTGGAACAGGAACATACCACTGAAGTGTAAGAAGGCTATATATCAGGCCTATTACATACCAATTCTGACGTATGCATCTGAAACTTGAACTATGAGGAAAAAGGATGAAAGCAGAATTCAGGGAGCAGAAATGATATTTGTGAGAAGTATAGTCAGAAAGACAAAACACAGCAAAAATCAGGAATGATGTGATTAGGGAGAGAATTCAGGTTGAAAAATTCTAGGACAGGATTGAAAAGTCCTGTTTGAAATGGTTTGGACAAGTAAAGAGGATGAAAGAGAGGTGTTTGCCAAGAAGAATGTTTGATTTACAATTAAGGGACAAAAGACCAGGGGGGAGACCAAGAATGAGATGGCAAGACATGATAAAGATCGATGTCATTAAAAGAGGAGGAAACTAAAGTGAAATCAAGGAGGGAGAGAAGGACAGGGCATGGTGGCAAAGCTTCATATAACAACTCATGGAATAGCAGAACGATGACGGATGACGATGATTGATGAAGCCATATCAGGCTTAATGCCCAAGTTTGCAGATGGGCTGAGAAATGGAACTTGAAATTTAACACTGATAAACAGGCATCAATTCTGCTTTCAATAAAGGGGGTTATAACGGGCTTAGGCATTTTTTAAACTTATTTCAGTGGCTTCAACTAATGTTAAAAAATGCAAATGCAAAATAGGAAGTGTTTGGAGAGGTATTCATGGAGGCTATTAAGTTTTTTTTTTTTTATACCAACAAAGAAATATCATTAAAGATACAGACCAAAATGGATGCAAGATGAAATTCAATGGCACAGAAAAAAATGCATATAATGATCATAAACTGTCAAAGGACAGTCGACAGTAAACTAAGTACAAACTAGTCTGTAATCAAGTTACTCAGGAAATTAGGGAAGAAAATGAATATTATGAGAGGTCTTTCGCTAAGAGTGCAAAGAAAATTAGCAAGGAAATTTTTTTTCTTATGTCAGTGGTGTCCAACCTACTGCCGCAAATAATTTTTATACAGCCCACGTGGCCATGAAAATTACTACTTTGTTTGGATTAACGTATGTTTACAAACAAATTTTTTTCACACATGAAATCAAATAAATATTTAAAAAGAAACAGAATAACAGATGAGCATCTTCATTCCGTATTGAGAATTGCAAATTTTGAACAATCATCTAAAAATATCCAGCCTCAATTCTCATTAAATGTTAAGTTTTGTTCAGTAAACATTACTGTGAACTGTACTTAAAAAAATTTTTGAATATTTTCAATTTTAGGTGCATTGTTATATTTATTTATTTGCCTTAATATTGAAAATCAGTGATTCTTTTCAGGTTGTAAATTTTCTAAAGTGAGCATTTAAAAACAAAAGTAAGGCATTTTTTTAAAAAAAAAAGTCATATTTTTATAATTTTAATAAAATCTAAAAAATAAATCACTGGCAAATTTGTTGCGCATAAAAGTGTTGGAAATTTGCATTTTTTACATATAGCCTGAAAATAAAAAAATGGCAACATGAAAACAGAAACTTTCCTTTTACAGGTAATAAGATACGGAAAATGTAACACACTAATTTTTCTTGAATCACTCAGTGCAGCCTGCAAAACAAATCTAACTTTCAATATGGCCCCTGTATGGGAAAAGGTTGGACACCACTGACTTATGTCAACAGCATTAAAAAGAAAGGGATGGATCCCACTGGTCCACTTGATACGAATGGCCGAATTATTGATGATACTTTACTGACAACCGTTCCCATACCGTTTATAATCATTACATGCATTTTTCTTTTGTGCCATTGAACTGATCAGTGCACCTTCCATTTTGGTTTATATCTTTAATAGTATCTCTTTGTTGATATAAAAAAAAATTCAGTAGCCTCTATGATTACCTCCCTCAACTTACTAATGGTAAGTTAAGATTTTATAATAACTGAAAGGAAGGTGGGAGAAAAATTGCTGCAGTTAAAATAAGGCACCCAGAGCTGATGGTTAAATAAATTTAATTATTGCAGTTGCAAAGACTAAGTTAGAAAATAATTACTGAATTGGACAGCACATGTGCAAACTACAATATGACAATAAACATCAATAAAACTAAAGTAATGAAAATAGGAAAGCAAAGAGCTGTGATAAAGAGAACACAATAGGCAATCCATTGAGAAAGTTTATAAATTAAACTACCTGGAAACAATGATAACAGATGACATAGACCACATTTAAGCAAAGAATAGCCATTTGGATGGTCATTATTGAATAAACTGAATAAAATCTGGAGAGTTAATAAAGAATTAAAGATCAAACTGTACCAAACATACAGAGCAAACACTTGGACACTGAAATGGAAAGAGTTAAAGAAACTAATGGCCTTTGAGATGAAATGTCTAAGGAAAATAAACAGACACAATGGACAGAGAATCAGTTGGGAACTTTTCATCAGAGAAACAATGTCAGACATAATCACAAGAAGACAGCTACAATGATATAAACACAGAATGCATGGATCCAGGAATGCTTCTAAAGGTCCAGTAATGTGATAGTTGGCAGAAGAGAAAGTTGGAATGACCAAGAACCAAGCTGATTGCTACTTATCAGGAAGTCAGGATTCTGGATGTATCGTGAACTGTGATTGGCAGCAAACAACAGAAGATGGATGGACTGAGGGATCCAATGCATCAATGACAAGAGAATGAGTTAATGAGAATTAAATTAAATAAATTAATTAAATATACAGAATATTTATTTGGCATTCACACTTGTATAATTACAGGAAAGAATATGCTTTAAATCAACAGGCATGCCAATTTTGCAAAATACTTTGTTTACAGTTATATACTGAATGAAATAACTCAATATGTTGTTATGACATTACTAGGCAATAATGTGACTGTTTCAGTCACATTATTGCAACCCAAAACTCACAGCTGATGACTCATGCATTGTCTTAGCTTAGCTTCTGAATACTATTTTAATACACAGTGATTTTTTTTGTGTATGTTTTTTTTTAACTTGAGAGCACATATTTGACAATATTATGGCTCAAGTTAGTTTTATATTGAACAGCAAAGTTCAATATATGGGGAGGGGGGTTGCATTGGATGCACCGCACCAGGGCTCCCAATCGAGGTAGCTATCAAAGTCTCAGTATAAATAAACGAGACCCCTTTTGCAGGGTCCACAAGTACCTGTGCACGGCCCTGACATGCCTAGAGGGACACATATCGCGGTCCTAAAAGTATTCCTAAATTCCAGATTTATCTCTCGTTACTTGATTTATTGTTACAAAATACCGACTGGCAAGCTTTCATATACATTTAAAAGTAAAAAAATCACTTACGCTTACGAAGGGGACGAAAACATGCAGCACCCCAAACGGGCATCCTTATGCCATATTTTTGACTAAATATTAAAAGATCAATATTCCTTAAGAGAAATCATAAATGTCTACACGATTATAACTCAGTTGGCGGTCACACAAATTAATATATGTTACAGTCAATGGATCATCAGTAAAGAAATTAAAAATTCTCGGTACCCACAGGAAAATTCACTGGGTATAACAGTGTACTCTCATGGAGTATGCCTTTTACATAGCTTTCAGATCCTATTTTGAAACATGATCGAGACACGCCTCGTGAAACCACCGCTCACCAACTAGTACAGTTTTCAAAACTTCTCTGAAACAGTTCTTCCGGTTACGAGAAAAAAAGAAGACGAACACTCATTCCCGTCAATTATCTCTTACATCCTTCTCAACATCGGACATTACACCTCCTTACAAGAATAACTTAGGTATCCATGCCAAAAACTTTCAGCGCATGACCTGCAAAACAACCATCAAACAAGTACTGTCAACTTCAAGACTACATCGTAATAACAACAAATAACTGTTTTCAGAAAAATCAATATAGCCATCTACCGAATCCAACTTTTAAAAACAAAAAAGTTTAAAATAAATGAAGGATGTTGCGCAAAAATTAAAATTATAAAAACACAAGACATTAATTTTATGAATTCATATGAACTTATCATAATAAATATTTTAAAATAAGTATGATTTTGAAACATAAATGAGAAAGGTAACGAGATTGGTGAGGGGAACAAAAATCCACCCCAGGGTGTGCCATGCCCATACTCACATCTGGTGAGTATGGGCATGGCACACCCAGGGTCCTGAACTGGATATCATCATTCTTCTCTTTCTTGGTGATTCTCTTTTTTCTCTCTCTCTCAGGGTAGCTCAGGTATTTTTTTTTTTTTTTTTTTTTTTGGCTGGTGCAGCATAAACCTCAGGTTTCCTTGCGCCACATAGCTAATAATAATAATAATAATAAAAGGGGTGCACTTACCAAGAAAGGCTTCAGTTCTGAAAATGGCAGTGTCATCAGACTAGGTCCCTGCGAAGTGATTGAGGCATTTATGGATTTTTGAATGGATTAAGCAAGCTCAATGCTGATGGGATTCTTCCTCTTGCTCAGATTAAAATTGAGAAAGGAGGGTTGCAGAATGGATGTACGGAAGTTTGCCTTTAGCCAGAGAGTGGTTGATTGCTGGAACAAACTTCCATCTGTTGTTGTGAAAGTTGATAGATTAAATAAATTCAAAGAAGAACTAGACAAACTACTGAGAGAAAATGGACAGGTAGAATGAGAAGGTGTGTGTGTATGTGTTTTTTTTTTTTTTTTTTTGACTGATGCAGTATAATTTCACCTCAGGGGCCCACATCTGATGAGTATGGACTTGACACACACGGGGTCCTGAATTGAAGCCTCTTTCTTGGTGATTCCCTTCTACCACACACACACACACATGGTAACAGCTTCGGGCTTCCTTGCACCATATGGCTAATAATAATAATAATAATAATACGGTTAATACTACTACTGCTAATAATAATAATAATAACTCTGATTTCTTGCGTTATGTGCTACCAATAATGCCATATCGCGTAATAAAAATGAGATTTGGTCTTTTGTCAATCAATGCTATTTTTTGCATCATAGATACATACGTTGCCCACTAAAACGTATATGAATACGTTTTTGTAGTCCATTATATTCAGGGCCGACTTTAGGGTGAGGCAAGGGGTGATGGACACTGGTGATAAGTACTGGATACACCACGAACTTCAATAATTTTTTTATAAAATAATTATATACAAAGTGGAGAAAATAATAGTAATTTGTGAGATTTGAGGCATATAACAGATTGAGCACGTGTGTACCTTCTACACTTGTTGCTTACAATGAAATCGGATGGGCTGAGTTGAAGGAGTTTCCACCACGAAAGATTATACGAGGAAGATATGTTAATGAACAGCAAAAAGGAGCGATGGCATTTGATAAGTCTAAAGGCCATCCTCATAAAGAAGTGGCCGCATTTGCTTTTATTTCAATGACATTTGTAATAAGAATTTTTAAGAAATGCTGTGAGCCGAAATGAATCAGAAACCACCGTCAGAATTGCAGCCGAAAGTCTGTGTTAAGTGATGGTAATTGGCGACGAATATCGCATCTAGGAAACGAAAACGAATTCAAACAAGAGAAATACTGCAAACCAAGACTCGCATCAGCCGATTTCTGAAAGAACACTGCAAAGAAAATTGAATAGCATGGATATTGCAGTAGGACCGAAAAAAAACTGTGCATAAAAAAGCCCAGATAATAATAATATTATTATTATTATTGCTCTTTACATTATTTCTCTCTGATTGGGGGTTCCAACTCTTGACGGATATTGCTACCAAGTCCACAGGGTGGTTGTTGTTATGTCTGGTGTTACTTTTGGTCGAGGAACTCTCTGACTGTCCTACAGGTATTCAGGATTGAGACTTTCTGAAGTTCCTTGTAGGTGTTCGTTGGGAGACCTATTGCTGCTAGGCTGTTCTGTAGGGTCTTTGGCACCATATCTGTGGTTGACACAACGATCGGGTCAGTCGTAACTTGTTGCATATGCCACATCTCTTTGATCTCCTGTCTTAGGTTCGCGTACTTCCTGATTTTTCCTGCCTGGTTTTCTACAGGTTGCCACTGTTGGGTACCGCTTTGTCAATCAGATAGGTAGCGTTTCCACCTTGTCAACAAGGGTTATGTGCAGGATTGTCCTATCCGTTATTATGGCGCAGTCCCAGTACAGCTTGTGAGTTGGGGTCTCTAGTACTGCCCTGGGGTTCCTACTTGTAAAAAAAGTAAATTGCAGCCATTATCAACTCACTGCAGGATGGAAGCCTCCTCAACAATTCATGCTGAGGGAAAATGGACCATAATCTACCACGCTGGTCCAGTGCGGGCAGATCGACCGTATTCAGCAGTCAGGGGCTTGAACCCCGGTCTATTCAAAGAGCGTGTGCCACTGCACTCCCGCTCCTGACCACTCGGCTACGGAGGCCTTCTGTACTTGTAGTACGGTACACTTTCTTCGACCAACTGGTATTTCCTTGCTGGCTTCTGATGTATTATCCTGGCTGCCTGGTCGTGTCTATGAGTGTACTCAGTCTGGGTGATCATCTTGCATCCCGCAGTGATGTGTTGGATCGTTTCTGAGGCCAGGTGGCATCGTCGACATGTGTCATCGGACACTCCGGGCTCCTTGGCGATGTATTTTCTATAATTTCTGGTGTTGATTACCTGGTCTGTCTTGGATGGCGAGCATGAATCCTTCAGTCACGGGGAAGAGCGTCCTACTTGTGAGCCAGGCATTGGAAGCAATTTTATCTATGTGCTCTTGATGGAAATCATTGTAGTGTCTGCCATGGAGGGTCTTCTCTGCTCATCTTTCTAGCTTCATTTGTACCTCCTGGTTGAGGGGGGACTCCTCGCTTCGGTTCAGTGAGATATACCACTTGTCTATCTTCCTTGTGGCCTGCTGGAGTGCTCTGCTGTGTGTTTCTGGAAGTAATCCTTCAGGTTAACTATCGCTGTCTTCTGTTGTTCAATGAGGTCTATCAGGCCCCTTCCTCCATCTTCCCGGGCAATTGTCAGTTTGTGCACTGCAGATTTCGGGTGGTGTTTGCGGCTCTAGATCCTCCTTGTCTTTCTCATGATATCTTCCAGCTTGGTGTTAGTCCAATCTATGATCCCCCAAAGAAGTACGTTAGCACTGGAACTGCATAGGTGTTTATGGCTTTAACTGTGTTCCCTCCGTTCAGCTTTGCTTTCAGCAGACTCCTGAGTCCCTCTGCCATGGCCTTGATCTCACCTCTAACGTCAACTTTTCGCTGACCTTTGCATGTTTTGCCGTCAGGTTGTTGTTTGACCTTTTTGACGCCAGTCCTGGTACACTTTAACTACAGCGGCTCACCCCACCAGTTCAACTGTTTTGGAAATCGAGGCACCAGCTTGTCAAGTTCCCACAATCTGTCGTTTATCAAAGTCCGTTATCCTTCCTTTTACCCATCATACTCGGAATTTTACTACCTACTGAATTACTGACATCTTATTCTACGTAGGTCGACTAACTGCCCACTCTCGTACCAAACATGGCAACATCAATTCAGTGATCACTCAGTGTATATACGTTATACATTATGAAACAAGAGAAGACAGCTGAGTCGATTCATAGGTATTAGTATGAAGTACATATTATGATATTAGGGCCCCCCCGTAAATGATTACATCTACCAATATATTTATTTGTCTGTAAATTGCGTGTGTTCTCTGGTCGATTTGCTGTTTTCTGGACGAAAAAACGCCAATTTCGGGAGAAAAAAAACCTTGCTATCTACGCCTGAGACCGAATAACCCAGCCATGGAGTGAATAAAGCCCACTAAAGTTCCTCGCGTCATCGACGGGATTCGAACCCGGGCCTTTTCCTCCCGGTGTGGGGAGCATGAAGTACAGTGCCTGGAAAAATCAGCAAATACATTTCAAATTTCTAGTTCTGTTACTATATAGTACGCCCTCTAGGGTAGCAGTCTATAGCATTGCCATCCTACGCACACCAGGTAAAAAACATCTGAGTTCGAGTCCCGGGCGGAATTTTTAAGGCTTTTTACAACGTGGCTGAGTTAGTAAGTCTCACACAAAGGTAGCATGGTTTTTTCTCCTGGAAATTCGGGGAAATCATCCAGCAAATAGAAAATCGACCACAGAACATGTGCAATTTACAGACAATATAGAAGGAGCAATTTGGCCTTAGTCGCTGATGCTCCTAAAACTTTAATAAAACAAAAACTACTATATGATACTACATTTCATTTCGACAGGGGATATTATAACAATAAAGCATTCTTCGGAGTTGCCTGCAGGATTTATCTTGGTACAGAAATAGTACGTTTGAAGGTCACTTTAATATTGTCCGGAAAAAAAAATAAATAACCAAAAGTAAAGTGTCATATTTAGGGCCAACCGAAAATTAACTCATGTGTAATATGCCATAAATTTTGTGTCGATTTGCCTGCTTTGCTGGATGAAAAAACTGGAGTTTAAGAGGGTGACTTCGCTATGTAGCTGAGTGAGCCACTCAGCTACATAATGCCATAAACCCTTAAAATGGCTTGAACCTGCGCCGTTTCCAGCCGGAATGGGAGATGGTGTTTTCAACCGCTATGCTATCTACACTGACATATCATTATTGTAAAATAAAAAAAATTAAGTTAATATTGTAAAGGAGATTGCAGAGTCGCTCCATGCTGATTCCTTTAAACCCAGACATTTTTTTTTTTTTTTTTTAAATTTTACACAATAGAACAAATTGATGATGTTACAAACTGCATTTTCGCAATGGGAAGCCTTCAAGCAATTAGTCATTGAAGCTTCTAAGCTTTTCATACCAACTAAGAAATACTGTTCAAGGTTTAGACTTAAGTGGACATAGATGAACTACTTAGACTTGTGGCAGAGAAAAAAAAAACGATGGGATGCATAAAAATTATTTGGTTATACAGAAGCCTATGGTAGATATAAACTATTCTGCAATCAAGTCACAGAGATGTTAGGCAGATGAAGGTAGATTAGCCAGAGAAGTCTCTGTAAAGAAAAACAGCAAAGGCTTCTATGGTTGTATGAACTGTAGAAGGAAGGGGATGAATCAGATTGGTTCATTTGATATCAATGGTTTCATTGTTGGTGATTCTGCTCAGGCAGCTGACAAAAATCGACTGAATATTTTGCATCCTCACGGGAGGAATTCTGTAGTGAACTGGAGGCCAGAAGTTTATCAAACTCTAACACAGAGCTAAATGATTTTGTAATAACTGGGAGGAAAGTGGAGGAGAAATTGTTGAAGTAAAACATAAGAAAGGCACCTAGGAAGATGGGATCTATACAGTTATATTAAGGGTGGGAGGATAGGAAGTAACCAACACTTAGCTATAAATATGAGAGCATCCTTTGATTCAGAGGAGGTCCCCACTGACTGGAGATGTGTAAATGTATCCCCAACTCACGAATGAGGATGAAAGGGTGGCACAATTAATTACAGACCTAATAGTGGAACTTCTGTTCCAGGGAAAATATTAGAATCACTGGATAAAGAAGCATTGCGGGATCATCTAGACAAGATCATCTGAACTATAACTGCACCTTGCATTAGCAAGGTGCAGTTATAGTTCAGATACTGTTGCACATTAGACTGATATACAAATTGCAGCAGTATGGCATTAGGTGTAAGTTGCTGCTTTGGATAAAGGGATGGTTGAGTGGGAGAAGACAGAGAGTGGTAGTCAATGGACTCTAATCCTTGTGGACTTTTATGATTAGTGGAGTCCCTCGGTGTTTGGTGTTTAGCATTAGCAAGGTCACATGATGCAATAAAGCAAGCTTATATAGCATCAGCCAAAAAACAAAACAAAAAGAAACCCCTTCCCATTTCACCCATCCATTCAATCCATATGCTTGTCCAGTTACAGATGTACCAACTGTGCACTTCCACTCAGGGCAGTGGAAAATGAAAAAGACTTGGGGTAATTGTGCAGTCAGGTATGAAGTTTTCAGAGTAGTGCAGACAGGCTGCCAGAGCAGCTCATGGGGTGCTTGTCAATGATATACAGGAACTTTGCAAGCAGGGATAAGGTGATTGTCCATTTGTTCAAGGCAATTTTTCCCCAGGGGCTCATATCTGGTGAGTATGGGCTTGGTACACCCAGGGTTCTGAGCTAGATATCATCATTCTTCTCTTTCTTGATGATTCCTTTGTACTTCTGTCTCTCCCAGAGTAACTTGGGAATTTTTTTTGGCTGGTGCAGCATAAGCTTCAGGCTTCCTTGCACTATATGGCTAATAATAATAACAATAATAATGTTCAGGGCACACTACATACTGCATACAGGTCTGGAAGTCTCATTTTAGAAAGGATGTAGAGCTGCTGGAATGAGTACAGAGAAGAGTAAGGGGGATTGGGTAGGGGAATAAAGGCTTAAATTATGCAAATTGCAGCATCTGGAGACTAGACACCTCTGAGGTGATCTGATTGAGGTTTATAAAGCTTTGAATGGTTTGAGCAAGCTCAATGCTGATGGGATTCTTCTTCTTGTAGAAATTGAGGAAAGACAGTTGTAGAATAAATTTGAGGAAAATTTGCCTTTAGCCAGTGAGTGGACAATTGCTGGAACAAACTTCCATCTGTCATTGTGGAAGTTGATAGTTTAAATGGATTCAAAGAACTGGATAGGTGCAATGGAATGTTTTTTTGGCTGATGCTATATAAGCTTGCTTTCTTGCATCATATTAGCATTAGTAGAGGCAAATAATGCAAGAAAGCAAGCTTATGCAGCATCAGTCAAAAAAAAAAAAAAAAAAAAACAAAACCACCTCCCATTTCACCCCTCCATTTGTTCTAAATGCCTCTCCAGCTCAGCCTTAAAAAAATTTATTTAGTCTATCAACTTCCACAACAAAAGATGAAAGTCTGTTCCACCAATCAACTACCCACTGGCTAAAGGCAAATTTCCACACATCTATTCTACAACTATCTTTCCTCAATTTGAATCAATTTTCCTGAAATCCAAGTATATGATATTAAAATTATTTTTGGCATTCAGTTCCTTTGTGACCACATCATAGTATCCAATCAAATTGGTCAGACAAGACCTCCCTTTAACAAACCCATGCTGTCTTAACTATTACTGCAGTCTTGTCTAGATGATCCTGCAATGCTTCTTTAACCAGTGACTCCAGTATTTTCCTCGGAACACAAGTTAAACTAACAGGTATATAGTTACCTGTGTCACCTTTTGAACCCCTTTGTGAATTGGTGATACATTTGCACACCTCCGTAGCCGAGTGGGCAGGAGCGGGAGTGCAGTAGCACACGCTCTTTGAGTAGACCGGGGTTCAAGCCCATGACTGCTGAATAAGGTCGATCTACCAACCCGCACTGGACCAGCGTGGCAGATTATGGTCCATTTCCCTCAGCATGAATTGTTGAGGAGGCTTCCACCCTGCAGTGGGTTGATAATGGCTGCACTTTACTTTTTTTTACTTTTTTGCACACCTCCAGTCCATGGGGGCCTCCCCTGAGTCAAAGGAAGCGCTCATAATTATGGCTAAGGGTTTGCTTACTTCCTTTAACATAACTGGATAGATCCCATCTACCCCAGGTGCCTTTTTTATGTTTAACCTCAACTTCTCTTCCACTTTGCTCTTAGTTATTACAAAATCACTTAGCTCCCTGTTAGAGTTTGATAAACTTCTGGCACCCCCTCATTGGTTGGTTGGTTGGTTGTTAGGAGCATTAGCAACTAAGGCCATATTGCTCCGGGATATGTGGTGGGCATTCCCTGACGTTTCCGCATCCTCCGTATTTGGTGGTGACTGGCTCAAATGCCGGTCTAATCAAGCAGCAGTGCTATGCACTGCTCCTTCTCACCTGGCTACAGAGGCACCTCTCCTCATTGAATAACTCTTCCTGTGTGAATGTAGATGCAAAATACACATTCAATTTATCAGCTAACTGAGCATGATCATCAATAGTCAACTCTTCTATGTTAAGTGATTCATCCCTTTCCTTCTAGTTTGCATAAGTAAAGAACTCTTAGCTGTTTCTTTGCATCCTTTGCCAAAGATTTCTCGTAATCTGCCTTCGCCTGCCTTTTGTGACTTGATTACAGACTAGTTTATATCTGCCATAGGCTTCTGTGTCACCTGATACTTCATATGCATCCCATACATTTTTCTTCTCTGCCACGTCTGACATCCATTTAGGCCTAAACCTTGAACAGTATTTCTTAGTAGGAATGAAAAGCCTAGTAGCCTCCAAGATTAAGTCCCCGAAGGCTTCCCACTTAGAATTCAACATTGGTAACATCATCGGTTGATTCCACTGTACAGAATTTAAAAACTGTCTGACACCTTTGTAGTCACCTTTACGAAAGCAAAAGCCCTTTCCTTAAACCTTGATGGTAGTTATATCTTTTAAGTAATTCCCACATCAGTACATTGTGATCACTGTCACCCAGTGGTTCCTTTATCTGCAAATTCTTAATGCATGAATAATCACTGCTGATAATCAGATCAAGAGTATTAATCCCTCTGGTTGCCTCCCGAACATGTTGCTGTGGAAAACAGTTATCCAATAAATCCACAAAAGTGTGTGATTAACCAACCCACAAATTCCAGTCAATATCTGGAAAGTTAAAATCCCCCATTATAAGACAACCTGATTTACTGGCCCACTCTGTTCCTGTATACAGTTGTTCGTTGTACTCATCACAGTCATTTGGCCTATAACACACTTTACATGGAGAAGGTAAAAGTAGTTACATTTGGTGTGTTACATGAGATCAACACTATTGCTTCTTAACTGGTTATCCTCACAGATATCAAAGTGATTATAATAATGATCGTACTATACTCAGTGGAAAATGCCACTTAGAATCCATAAACAACATGAGGCTTTTTGTTTTTTTCCCCTCAAAAAATGGCTGTTATTCAGTGATAGATAAGATAGAATGGGTTTTCTCCAGAAAACTTGGAATTTGCAATTATAAACACCTCTCACACACGCGATGTTTTTTCTTCATGTTACTTCTATATATACATATCAATAACATTAAGTAGTAACAAAACTACTTTAGGGAGAGAACATAAAACTAATGAGCAAGTACGGAGAGATCTAAATATATAAATATGTAGCTGTAACATAGAGGATGGAATTTCCAGGTGACAGTAAATACTTATTGACTGCTCCTCACATACAACACAATATAGTTGAAGTTTCTGATGTGCCTAAAAAAACCCTGCAATATAAACCAGCAACAGTACATGAATCTTTTAACATTATCCTGAAATTGAAGCTCATGCATACTGTGTACTCAGTATTTAAAAAGTCTTAGGTGTTTTCTTACACTGAACCAAGTGATATCCGCTAATGAATGCTGAGTTTCCATATACAGTTCTTTGGAGATTGCAAACTTTTTTGTCTAAAGTGTCATGTGTAAACATGCCACTTTAAGAATAATTCCTTCTTTCATATTCCTTATTCTCAAATGATCTACTTAGGAAAGTTCTTTATTATGAAAATTACAGCTTTGCATGTATCTTTAGTATTAGGGAATTTTTAAACTAATTTTTGTTGACATTCACTGTAAGTTCATTATCAAGATTCCACTAAAAAACATGTTGTTCAATGGTATATAGCATGATGTTTATTTACTGGTAATGATGTGTGCAACTTTAAATACAGATTGTGACCAACTAAACACTTGAAATGCAGAATTGTCAATTTCTCTGGTTACAGAACATCCTCCACTACCACCCTAACATAATTACACTAATGATTACTTGGTGGCATTGCAGTTAATATAAATATAATGAAGGTTTACTTTTAAAATGAACACCCTGCACTAGTTAGTAACAGGCTATATAGACAAAACCTTTTGTCTATATAGCCTATTTCCTTCCACACTTCTCACTACTAGAAGATAATGATCCAGATTCTCGTCTCCCCTTTAATTTTAGTACGCAAGAAGTATCTAATATGCTGGACCTGAGGAAATTTATGTTTGGTCACAATGTTGTCAACCACCAGAATAAAGAGCCTTATTCTGGTGGCTGACAACATTGTGACCAAACATAAATTTCCTCATGCCCAGTATATTAGTTTTTCCCAATAGTTTATATTTAGGCTCCCTGCTCTTTGGGACTAATTTCACTGCAAAAATTCCAACACTGTTCAATTTCCTGACCTTTGCAGTACCTTATACACCTCAAAATCGCCACACACACACACACACACT
Source organism: Mastigoproctus giganteus (assembly GCF_048544385.1). Taxonomy (NCBI): domain Eukaryota; kingdom Metazoa; phylum Arthropoda; class Arachnida; order Uropygi; family Thelyphonidae; genus Mastigoproctus; species Mastigoproctus giganteus. Next base: position 229,518,572 of record NC_143577.1, read on the forward strand.
GTTTTTCACACAGATCCAGACTGTGGTTTTCCTAAGTCATTAATATTTTTTAAATTGTATAGCATCATCTAACAGTTGATTCTGCTAGTTATTTAAAAATCTGAGATACTACCAGGAAAGCTGGTTCAAAGCTTATTGGCTTCTCAGCTGGTGGGTGGTTTTGATTAGTAAACATATGCCAAACTGAGTGAATAATGTATTTTGTTTAAGCAAACAGCCAAGTGGAGTGTGGAAGAAATTTCATTTAATCACATAACAACCATTATGTGCACATTTCCATTATATGGGTTGCACTAACCATATGCAACATAAACTGACTCTGACAGCTGCTTTGCAAGAGGAATGGAGACTAATTCCAGACTTCTATCAGACGTAGCAGAAAGTACTTTCAGGAGGGTTAAGGCTAACATACAGTCTAAAGGTGACCTTAGTATGTATTAGGTTTTTGAATTAAAAGCATTTTTTGTAACTGACTGCATGTCTGTGTCCAAATATTTTTAGTCATAAAATACTCTACATGTTTTTTTATGAAAATTTTCAAAAGCTTTTTAAAATTAATGAGTACCACCATCTATGAAAATGATATTTGAAATAGAAGGGTATCTGGCTTATGCAACATATTCAGGTATGTGTTCTTACAGTTAACATGTCAGGTTATTTGTATTATATTTCTTCTGTACAGTATAACACAAAGATTGCTAGACATATATAACACAAAGATTGCTTAAGCATACATCACAGAAAGAGCATGTCAATTTCCTTTAAACCAACCAACCAATTTGTTTAATAATCCTCAATCATTGTGCCATCTTCAACTTCCATCACACTTTAATGTTGCTGCACATACAGATTAAAGAAATGAGCCTTAAATATTGTCTCTCAGAGCAATCACTTAACCTCTCTTGAAATGATAATGCTCCTCTAAATCCACAGTTGCCTAATTCTTACCAGTCAATATGCATGCAAAGCATATATTTTTATTTTATTTGTTTATCTCAATCACTATGAACAATTTATATTATTAAGCAATAATTATAATCTTAATGCCCTTAGTTAACCAACTTTATGGACAAATAAACCACTCCATATACAGACTGTAAAACTTTTTATATTTGAAAGGCAGGAGAATACATAGAACACAAAGTAAAAAACACAACCTTATTTTTATGGAAATTTTTGTATTCATCCGCTGGTACTTAAAACATGCTGTTCAGTCAAACTATACAGGGTGATTCACTACCAGTGCAACAAACTTGCAGGAGGTGTAGGGGGCACAAAGACTACTCGGAATCACATGGCATTGCAGGATCCGAAATGCTTTCGTTGTGCGGTAGAGGACGTTGAATGGGAGGTCGCGTGAACAGCGATCCCGCTGGAAGTCAGCATTTGCGAACTGGCTCCCGAGGCAGTAGGATGGACGAGTATTCAAACGTTGAACTGGCCGACATGCACCTCACGTATGGAGCTGTGGACTGTAATGGGCGTACCGCCCTGCGCTTGTACCAGGAACGTTTCCCGCACAGGCGTGCTCCTCATCATACGATTTTTGCACGTGTGCACAGAAGGTTACGTGAGACTGGTTGTTTCACGAGAGGTACCATGAATCGAGAGCGAACGATGAGGACGCCAGACAATGAGGAGAATGTCCTACGTCTTGCAGAAGGCAATCCAAGTACGAGTACTCGAGCGATAGGCCAACGATTGGGTATTTCCCAATCCACTGTATGGAGGATACTGTCAACAAATCAAATGAGTTCATACCGTCTGCAATGCGTCCAATCATTGGAGCCTGCGGATGATCCACTCCGGAGGACTTTTGCTACTTGGTTTCTTCAACAGAAACGGTTCGCAAATGCTGACTTCCAGCGGGATCGCTGTTCACGTGACCTCCCGTTCAACATCCTCTACCGCATGACGAAGGCATTTCGGACCCTGCAATGCTATGCGATTCGTCTTTGTGCCCCCTACACCTCCTGCAAGTTTGTCGCACTGATAGTGAATCACCCTGTATATAAATACCAAGTAATACTTGCTGATTTTTTAATTAATAGTAAGAGTGTGAAAAACATGGGACAATGAAATAAAAATGGCAAACTATATAGCGTGAAAAATGTGCAAGGTTTGTTAATTTCACCAAAATCAGTTGGATAATAAAAATGTCACAGCTTATAAAATAGATAATTATGTTTGTGGCTGAAAGAGCTTTTAAAAACTGCTACTCATGGCAGAAGAAGAGAGGAAGGGGAAAAGGGGGAAGAGATTAGCACAATAGCTCCTCAAGTTGCAATGTATGTGTATTATACGTGTGAACCATGTATTATTGGGTTTATTTTGCAACCTAAAAATGTGCGAGGTTTCTCACTGTTAGTGTAATAACAATGACAAGAATTAGTGGATTTTTATAACAGCAAGACTGATTTATGTTTATCCCACATGAATCTATACATCAAACTGAGTCCATTTATATTTTTGAATCTAAATTAAAACAATATGGTGTGCTAAGAATAGTGATACCATCACAATCTATACAAATAAAAATGCATGTTTTAGCCATACTCTGTTCCTGCTAACTTTTATCTGAATATTTGTTTATCTCAGGATAAAGTTAGAGTAAACAGACTTTATGGATTAAACCCATATAGCCATAGCTATTTTTTTTTTTAAGTTTCTTGGAATTTGTTCATACTAAATTAGTTGTTCAGATCTGGGCTGGTTAGCAATGGTTCATTTTTTATAATGAAATAAAAAAAACGGAGGATTCAATTTTTCTACCCATCCAGTAGGACTTCATTTGAAGGTACATATATGCAATCTTACATACATCATGTACATCGTACATACATACATACATACATAAGTATTCAAAAAATTTCTTCTCGTAAAGATCAACAAAGCTTCAGCATCATTGATACAATGCAGTGGTGACTAATAAATATTGCCACAGCTATTTTTGTTATACAAAAGCTTCTTAGTGGAAGGCAGCATGACAATAATTCTGCAATAGTTTTTATTTATAATGTGCTTTTATAAGTCTTTATACAGTGTAATTGCCATTTCAGAATAATATTACAGGTATTTTGCTGCATATCAGTATTATTTGTCATATACAATCTACCACATATTGTACTGTGTATCTTTAAATCAGCATAAATACTTATAATGCTAACAAATGATTACAAAGTTGCAGTTTTAAAACTTTTTTTTATGATAAAAAAGTTTTGGAAGCAAGTAAAATTTATTGAGCAAACCTCAACTTTGGTTGCATTTACAAGTACTACTGCACAGTAATTAAATTTACATTCTATATACATATACTACATTATATTTTACAGCATACACTTTCAGAAGAATACAATACTGTGCAATAAGAAAGCTTTGAATTTATATAAAATTTTTATATTTATAATATAGAATTTTTTCTCTCTCCTTTTTAATACAATTAAATTTTATTGCTTCTGTGGGTTCATTCAATGTATAGCATATGTAGCTTCAAATTTTAATGCATTTTGCATTGCTTTTCTTTTACAATTTCTGTTAACTACAAATATTATAACATTTTCAAAATTAATATTTGATAACACATATTTCATAACATTTTAACTATTATGAATTTAACTTTATCAAAAACATCACGTTTTTCAAAAATATGAACTACAAGATTTTAGTTTTGCAGCTTTAATCTTGATTAAGAATTTAACAAATATAACAATCTGTCACTTGCTTCCATATAACAACAATACTAAAATAAATTGTAATATGATTTAAGATGCTTTCAAATTTTTCTTTTCACCGGGAATGCAAACAGTAACAGTTAGAGAAGAACACAAGAATATTTTAGCTCACATATTAGTACTGTGATATGAACTTTCACATAAAGAAGTACACTTTTTTTAAAATGATGACTGATAATTTTTGAAGCATTCAGACAACTGGGGCAATAACATATCACAAGTATTTGAATACAGGGTGTTACAAAATTCTGGTCTCATGGATTGTAACGAGTTTTCTTCTTTTGTGGGTCTGAATTACATTTTGATGATCAATATGGTATATACCACCTAAAAGAAGGTAGGATTAGTGCGTGCAGATGGAGAACTGTAATGAATTTTGCAGAAGTCATTCAGAAAAAAAAACCAAGTCTATATAAAGTTGGCAAAATATTAGAGATAGAGAGACTGAAAGAAACTGGTTCTATACCTGGTCAGAAACACACTGTATAACTTCAGACTAGTATAGCTGAAAACAACGTTTTGTTGATTTTATTGACAAGTACACAGCGAGTCCTAGTCATTCTGTAAGAAAAGTCACAGCAGAAGCTGGTCTTAAGTCATGGTCTATGTTATAAATCCTGAAAATATATAACTTGTTCCTGCACACAGTTCTGAAAGTGGATACTGGATATGACAGTTCACCATGTCTTGTAACCTGAGAGTATTATTTTCAGTGATAAGGTCCAATTTTACCTGAACAGTTCAACGAATTATCAGAATTTTAATTTTTGGCCATCTTCGTGTGATTCAAGAAATGCATGTACACAAAAATGTGTCATGGTATGGATTGGTGTATTCACAACACAAATCTGGATGTCCCCTATTTCTTAGAATAAATTATTTTTGGAAACTTATACTGCAAGTGCTAAAGGAAGTAGTTAAACCACACACTTGCTACTATAGACACTATATTGCCTTGGTGTCAGGTGGCCAGAACATCACCCCACATCACAGTGTCTGTACATACTTGGTTTGATGAAGAATTCTATAATTGGTCATTGGGTTGAAGAGGTCCAGTGGAGATGCAGCCAAGCTCTGATCCTGAATTACTAGATTATTTTATACATTTGAAATGTAATGCCTACACATCACTTAGACCTACTGAAGAGCTTACGGACAACATACAGTTGAAATGTAAACATTACAGATGATACAATATGCAATGTCATGACAAATTACCATCTTCATTTGTGTGAAGACAGCAAACAGTTGGAGCATTTGCTACCATAAATAAATTTTCATGATATCCCTGTGAGGCCAGAATATTGTAAAGACTCATATATATACATTAAACTGAAGCAAAAAATTGATTTTGTGAAAATTAAATATACAGGGTGTTTCAGTTAAACGTTTCAGAACTTCTAAGAGGGGTAGGGTACATCCTGACAACTCGAAATCATATAGCAATGTGGGGTCGGAAATGCTTTCCTGAAGCGGTGTTGTACACAGAAGCACCATAAAGAAAAGAGACCGTAAGTGAGAAATCGTTTTAATAATACATGAAAAGAAGCAAAAGGTACATGGATTAAAGTAAGTGTTCGAAGTTTCTTCCACGGGCTACAATGCACGCCTCACAACTCCGACGCATGGACATCCGAACATTCTGGAATACTCCAGGCGAATTTCGAATTTCTTCGGCAGCTACTGCGATTCTTGCAACCAGCTCCTCAGCATTGTCAACAGGGGTGTCATAAACTAGCGATTTCATATGACCCCAGAAATAAAAATCAAGACATGATAGGTCGGGTGACCGAGCAGGCCAACGCACGGGACCACCACGTCCGATCCACTGTTGACCAAATGTGACATCCAGGTAGTTACGAACATCTCCGCTATAATGGGCAGGGGCTCCATCATGTTGGAACCACATTGTCTGTTGCGTCGATGCAGAAATCTGTTCGTCTCTCTCAAAAGTTGTGGCAATACTTGCTGCAGAAAGATCAAGTAGATAGGTCCGGTTAGACGACACGGTAACAGGTAAGGTCCGATGAGGTGATCTCCCATAATACCGGCCCATATACTGACCGAAAATCGAATCTGTGCTGCACGACGTCGTATTGCATGCGGGTTCTCGACCGCCCAGATATGGTCGTTATGCGTGTTGAAAATTCCTTCCCTTGTGAAGGATGCCTCATCGGAAAACAACACTTCAGCAGGAAAAAGGGGATTTGTAGCACATTTTCCAAGGTACCACTGTGCGAAAGCAATACGAGGTTGAAGAAACTTCGAACACTTACTTTAATCCATGTACCTTTTGCTTCTTTTCATGTATTATTAAAACGATTTCTCACTTACGGTCTCTTTTCTTTTTATGGTGCTTCTGTGTACAACACCGCTTCAGGAAAGCATTTCCGACCCCACATTGCTATATGATTTCGAGTTGTCAGGATGTACCCTACCCCTCTTAGAAGTTCTGAAACGTTTAACTGAAACACCCTGTATATTATTATTATTATATACCATGTATTGGCATGTACTATTATTATATACCATGTATCTAAAAAAAATTTTACCTATTAATGTCTTTAAATAATTTACTCTTTACATATCTAAAGTAATCCAAAGACATCAATGAAGTAGTCCAAGGGACAAAAAAAAAAAAAAAAAAGATCAATGTAATTTAACAATTAAATCCTTTCAGGAAATTACAAGAAAATAAGAATATGATCAAAATATTACTGATTTCCAGAAAGCAACATGTGGACAATAGAGAAAGTGTACTGATAAAAACAAGACACACTGAAATTCCAAAAAAATGAATAAAGTCAGTAAGAATATATAAAAATCAATCTTAAATCTATTAATTATATTTAATAGCTGAGATCAGTAGTTAACACAGTGGCATATCCAGGTATCATTGTAAGGTGGGAAGGGATGGAGACTGAGTCCAGTTATCATCGTAAATGGGGGGGAACATGGCGACCAGCTTTTGAGTTTTTTTTTTTGTTTTAGAACTCCTCCCACATTCTTTTTCTTTAATATCAGAATTTTGGTTGAGGGCATATGCTCCCTCTGCCCACCCCTGAATGTGCCCTTGAGTTAACATATATTCCATTTTGCTCATTTGATCAGATGAGTCTCAGTCAGTGGGTATTAAATTTATAGTTCTATTGTATAGGGCAAACTGTTTTGTTCTTTCCTACATACTTTCCATTGTTTTACTAAATACTTTCCATTGTTTTACTACATATTCTTTCCATTGTTTTATTGGATCTATTCTCCACAGATGGTTGGTAAGTAAATAAACATGTACATAATATAGACTGACAAACCTGTGGGAAGGGTAAATTCATACATAACTATTTTTCAGATCAGTACAAACATAAAGAAGAATAAGAAATAAATAATCTGAGCTATTTCTGTAAGTGAAATCACTAATTTTAGAACACTATTATAAGTAGATAAGCCAATAAGTAAGAAACATCTATTTCCCTCATCGATTCACATATATATGACATATTATTATTATTATTAGCCATAGGGTACAAGGAAGCCTGAGGCTTATACTGCACCAGCAAATATAATAATGTTCTGAAAAGCTTACTAAATGTCTGAAAATAATTATCTAAAATATATCCCCAATTATAATATTTATTTGTAACTACAACTATAGTTCAATTTAATAAGCCATCAATGTTCCTATTCATCTTTAATTTATATTGATATATAAAAATTTATGCATATATAAATTTATAAAAAAAAAAAAAGTTTAATATTCTACATTATAAGTTAATGTGGGTTAGAAAAGAAGAGAGAAATGACAACATTCTATGTAACTTATTTAGCAGAATAAGGATAAAAAACTAATGAGCACTGATTGAAAACCATCTCAGAAAACTCAAAAAAATAGAATGAAATATCAAATGCACTTAGAATAAACAGAGGTCAAACTGAAACAACAATGATCATCCATCATAGTATCAATTCCTTTTTGTATGTGATATCAATATGATGGTTAAGAACAAAATTTTGAATATACAACCAAGTATTTTTAAAATCAATCAGATACTGAAATAAATACATAAAAAAAAAAAAAACTGCTTAATCTTTTCCAGGGTATATATGAATCTATACATTTTTCATGTATGGGCCCTCAGGAACATACACATATATATGTTTTTCAAAGCCATTTCAAATGTGTCCATTTTACCTATAAACTCTCTTAAAATATTTTGCTCATTTCTGCTATATCTGTGTCTGTGTCTGTGTTTCCCAGTAATTTCAGGCACATTTTATAACATACTGCATTATGGAAATATCATTTAAAATCAGAGGAGATTGTGACTGTCTGATTCTGACTTACAAAAACCAAAATTTTCAGGAATTAGGATTGAAAAGTTGATGAAATTGAATTAAATGACAGATAAATAGAAGGTATTACAGAAAAACAACAAAACAAATTTTTTGTGAATTTTCTTTATAATTTTTATGAATAAATTTTTTTTTTTTTTAATTCCAATTTGATTTTTGACAATTTCGTTCTAATGTTGGGAAACCAAGTCAAAATAAGAACAAATTAACATTTAACAGTATTCATGTACGTTTAAGTTTCTTCATGAAATTATAAAAAATTCATGAAGAAACTCATCCCACGGAGCTGACTACTAACAGAAAACTCTACTCTGGGTCTCATACATTTCCAAGGAACTAAATACCAGAAAAGGTTAAGATGGTCATATCAAAGAAGTTTTCCCATTTAGAAACTGTCATATTAATCCCCGGCCTTGTGACCATCTAGGATATATTGCAATTCACACAATATACTGTTGTTGCAATAAAGATCTCTAAAGTTAAATTCTTTGGTCCCATCATATTACCATAAGATATATGTCATTTTTTCAATTTAAAATGTTTGCACATAACTGAATTTCCCAAGTAAAATATTTGTTTTCTTCAATACTTCCCCAGTTACCCTACTTGTTGCTTTCTCATTCATAACTACCCAATAGTTTATTTCTTGTCTTACCAGTTACCAAACTGCAAACTTTGTTGTACTTAATAGGTAAAAATTTTATGAATTGGAAGGCAAGTGATAGCATGTTAGCTTTCTTCAGTCTGCTGATCTGTTCAGATTTCAAGCTGAAAACTTTCATCTCAATGTTAATTTTGTTTTGTTAGATTGCATTACAACTTTCATATTTATTAATCCTCCTAATTGTGGAATTATGCAAATAAACAATTTCTTTAAAGGAAAAATTGGACATTGGTTGAAAAGTGGAAACACATACAAATGTTTTGCATGTATTACTTGGTCAACCTGTTGGGGCATGAGACTGTCAACATTAAACACCATAATATTAAAATAAGCAAAATTCTTATTAAAGCTAAGAACTTCATTAAATTACAGGAAAAGAAAGATGAAAGTATTCAGCTTTCTTTTGTTGAAAAGTTACAGAATATCAGATGTAGTAGTAGCAATACTAAAAAAATCATATCATTTTACAAATGTCTAATTTGTAATATTTATGCACATGCAGGGTAAGCAGATAAAGACAACAAATACAGAACTGATGTATTATGGGAACAAGTGACTAGCAAGAATAAGCAGCAAAAAGTTCTCATTATCTTGTTTTATTAATTCTTAAAAACTAACTTTTATGAATCAACTTTAACCAAAACTTATAAACTTCTACAATTTATAAAATTGTTGCTAAAGGCTTTTTTTTTAATACTTTTAGGTATTGCTGTAAACCATAGTAAATATGTTTCATTTGCTAAAGTTTGAAACATACAAGAAATATTGTTTCATTTTGCTGAAAAAACAACATTCACGCCACCATTTTGATAGCTTCAATACGAAATCTTCCAAAAGGTCCTTGACATAATTTGATAGAATTAACAAGCATCTATATGCTAAGTAAAAAGAAGATAATATACAATTTTATTTTATAATAATGAAACCAGAAAAGTGAATTCCTTGTAATTACAAACAGTTTATGTACAAAATATCAGTGTCTGCTTAGTTTTTCTAACTTTGAATATCAAGTTTTTTATACAAGTTGTTTTATACCTGAGACAAATATACAAAAAAAAAAAAAGAAAAGAAAAGAAAAGAAAGAAAACTTTTTTACATCAAATATGCAAATCTATATGTGAACAGATGTGTGCAAATTTATACTCTCCCACACATATATACATACACACATACACACCTAATTATACACAAAGGAAGACTTATTATCACACAAATATCTTCAAAAGTGTGTGCATTTAATCAAGATAAATGCATACAGGAAGAAAAATTTAGATGTTTTGGTGTGTGTATGTGTGTGTGCATGCACAAGTGAATGTGAATATATCTTGCTGCATATAATGTGCTATTTTAATTATTATAACAGGAGAAATATGATAAATTAATCTTACATACACAAATTACAGGATACCAAACAATATTTATTAAACTGTACTGAATTTTTTCTGAAGCTGAAAAAGCTTCCAAAAAAGCAGTGTCCAGATACTGAAAAACACTGTTCATCAACATAACAGGAACAATTTCTGAACTTCACACTACACAGCATATATATATATATATATATATATATATATATATATATATATATATATATATATATTTTTTTTTTTTTTTTTTATTATTGATTTGTTTGTTTCAACAGTGGTGTACTAAATCAAGCTACAGCTGAACAAAAAAAGAACTATCCATGCTTCATATTCTTTACTGGTTAGTCCTTAAGTGGCAATGATATGCCAGTGAAATGAGAGCATCTGAAATATTTACATACAAATAAAGAGGTGGCATCACAAATCTCAAGGCACAGCTTTTTTTTTTTTTTAAATTTCGGCCTTTAGTTTGCTATATTCCCAGTCCAGTTGTTTGGGAATAGGGTGGATAAGCTGTTGTAGCTGGCAATTGCGAATGTGTATGTGGGATGCTCAAGGCATTCTGATGTTGCTGAGCTATGCCAGTGTTTGCAGAGTTAGTACTGTATGGAATGGAAGCACACCATCTATGATTAAACTGATGTCCTAGCCTGTTGCTGTCATAAACAGAATGACTGAGAATTGTAGAAGGGTGGCAGAATGATGGAGCTGGTTGCTGGTAACTGTGAACAGCTGTAGGAGGAAAAACAGTTGGAGTAGGTAAAGTTCTGCGTGAAAGCTGTGGAGATCCTACTGGTGACCTAGAAGAAGTTAAACCAGGAACAATAACTAATGAATCTATCATCTGGGATTCCAATAATGGATTTATCACAAGGTTTGGTTCTTCGGTATGAACAGAAGGAACTGAAACTGGTAAGGTGCTAAGGTTTATTCTACATTCCAAATCAGAATTCTCAATTTGGTTTCTATTTTCAAAATTAGGTTGTTGATTCTCAGCAATACCCATATGGCAAAAATTCATTTGCCCACCATCTGAGCTACGATCATAAAAGTTTGCAGAAGCAAAGCTCTTTACTTCTTGTGGAGTGATTGATCTCCTGGCAACAGATGTTGGGGTGTACAACATTCCTTGTGATGCTGAAATAAGAAAAGGATTAACTGTTGCAACAGGTGAAGAAAGTGGGGATGAATAAGTACTTTCATTGTAACTAGTCTTTAAGCTATTAGGATATGAAAGTTCAAGCTGAGGAATCACTGGAGAAGATTGAGAATGTGCTAACATTTGGCAGCCAGGATCACTCATAGATAGGGAACCCATTCCTAATAAGCCTGGTTTATCTCCATCAGCATTACTTGATGTAGGAACAAGTGGCAAAGTAGCACTTTCACTGCGGTAGTGCCCCTTTCTATGCATTGTGAACACCTGTAACTCTTGCTGGTGACGTTTAGCTAATTCCTCTCTTTCTTGTTCTTGTCTGAAAGTGTTTAAAATTTTAAATTAGACAAACAAAGTAAAAAAAAATAAATAAAGCAAGTAATATATAAATAAATTCATTAAATTGTGGACCATCTTTTCATCCAGATGTTTGGTGGCCAGCAGCCTCTCAATTATCTTAAGTAAATTCTTTGGTCTAACAATACACAGGGGTTGTCCCAGGTAGGAGCTAAAGGAACTATAGTCCCCCTTATAATCAAAATAATGTGAATTTATTTACTGTGCATGATGATTAAAACTTAATGATTCCTTGGAACACTGCTTTATCTCTCCCTTTCCCCGAAGAAAATCCTGTGACAGCCACTGTTACAATATACAAAAGAATCAACTTGCATCCTTGAATTACTGTGTAAATTGCACTAATTTTAAACAAATAAAATCATAGACATCTATTCTGTTATATGTTTAAAATATGTCTCATATTTTTATAAGAAAAACAGTATCAATAATAAAGATTGCAGGATATAATACGGGAAGTCTATAAATTATTCACTTAATTATGAAGCTCGATTACAATTTTATTGTAATAGATATTTTAAAATAGCTTGCTGCAGTTATCAAAGTAGTAGTAGTAGAATGTGATACAAGAAAGCAAGTGTATGAACTTATGCAGCATCAGGCAAAAAAAAAAAAAAAAAAAATCACACCATTCCTTCCAAATGCCTGTCCAGTTGCTCCTTAAATTTATTTAACCTACCAACTTCCACAACGACAGATGTAAGTTTGTTCCAGCAATTAACCACATGCTGGCTAAAGGCAAATTTTCGCACATCTATTCTACATCTGTCTTTTCTTAATTTGAATTTATGCCCCCTTAGGTTCGTAATCTGAACAAGTGGAAGGATCCCATCAGAATTCAGCTTGCTCAACCCATTCAAGGAAGTTATGTTGTTATTTGATTTTTAGGAGCATTAGCAACTATGGCCATATTGCTCCGGGGATATGTGGTGATTGTTCTCTGACCTTTCCGCATTCTCTGTATTTGGTGGTCACGGGCTCGAACCCCGGTCTAATCAAGAAGCATGTGTTACGCACTGCTGCTCTTGTCCACCTGACTACAGAGGTGCCCCTCCCCCCATTCAAGGCCTTATACACCTCAATCAGATCACCGCACAGGTGCCTAGTCTCCAGCCACTGCAATTTGCAGAACTTAAGCCTCTTTTGGTAAGAGGATCCCATCATTCCCCTCACCAATCTTGTTGCCCTTCTCTGTGCACGCTCAAGCAAATCTACATCCTTCTTAAAATGAGGCCTCCAGACTCAAGGCATGGCCTGACCATTGCCTTATACAGAGGGACAATCACCTCCTTTTCCCTGCTAGCAAAATTCCTATATATCATTAACAAAACCCCATGACCTGCCCTGGCAGCCGGTCTGCATTGCTCAGAAAACTTCATATCTGACTGCACAATTACTCCCAGGTCTTTTTTCATTTTCCACCACCTTAAGTGTAGTACCACACAGTTGGTACATTTCTCTGGGGTTACTTCTACCCATATACAGTACTTTGCATTTGTCAAGGTTAAACTTCAGTTGCCACTTCTTAGCCCATCTGCCCAAATTATCTAGATCCTGTTACAGTAGCACACTGCCATTACTGTCACTAACAACCCTGCCAACCTTTGTATCATCTGCAAACTTCGACACTAAGCCTGATATACCTTCATCAATATCATTAATAAATATACAAAACAACAGAGGATCCAACACCGAACCCTGTGGGACTCCACTAATAACATTAGTCCATGAAGAGCAGCACCCATTAATTATCACTCTCTGTCTTCTCCCACTCAACCATCCTTTTATCCATTGTAGCAACTTACCCTTAATACCATTCTGCTCCAATTTGTACAATAGTCTTCCATGCACAACAGTGTCAAAAGCTTTCCTGAATTCCAAATATATGATATCAAAATTATTTTTTGCATCCAGTTCCTTTGTAACCACATCATAATATCCGACCAAATTTGTCAGACAAGACTTTCCCTTAACAAACCCATGCTGTGTCTGAATTATTGCTGCAGTCTTGTCTAGATGATCCTGCAATGCATCTTTAACCAGTGACTCCATTATTTTACCCGGAACAGAAGTTAAACTAACTGGTCTGTAATTACTCGTGTCACCCTTTGATCCCCCTTTGTGAATTAGGGATACATTTGCACATCTCCAGTCTGTGGGGACCACCCCTGAGTTCAAGGATGCTCTCATAATTATGGCTAAGGGTTTGCTTAGTTGCTTTGCTGCCTCCTATAATATAACTGGATAGATCCCATCCACCCCAGGTGCCTTTCTTATGTTTAACTTCAACAATTTCTCCTCCACTTTGCTCTTAGTTATTACAAAATCATTAAGCACCCTGCTACAATTTGATAACCTTCTGCCATTTTCAAACCTTAATAACTCCTCATGTGTGAATGTAGATGCAAAATACTCATTCAGTTTGTTTGCTATCTGAGCAGGATCATCAAGAGCCAAACCATCGATATCAAGTGGACCAATCAGATTCATCCCCTTCCTTTTAGAGTTTATATAAGTAAAGAAATCCTTGTTGTTTTTCTTAGCATCTTTTGTCAAAGATTTCTCGTAACCTGCCTCAAAGCAACTCAATGAGTTTTTCTTGTGTGGTTGGCGGCCTTGAAGCATTAAACTGTAAAGGAGAAAGCAATGTGTGTTGTGGCTGTGGGATATCAAATCTTCAGTGACTGAAAAGAGATGCTTTCAATGGGAATTTCAGAAAGATCTACCTAATGAAAAATCAATGAGGCAATGGCTGAAATAATTTCAAGAAACCAGCAGCATGCTGCACCGGAAAGGAACAGGTAGGCCTAGTGTATTAGCATTAGTAGAGTCATATGATGCAAGAAAGCAAGCTTATGCAGCATCAGCCAAAAAAAAAAAAAAAAAGAAAAAACATGCTCCCATTTCACCTCTCCGTTCATTCCAAATACCTGTCCACTCAGCCTTAAATTTATTTAGGCTATCAACTTTTGGAGGTGGTTTGTGAAATAATTTTTATTTTTTAAAATAAACCTTTAAAAAATAAAAATTATTTAAATTTTTAAAGTAAACCTCCTCCCCGAAATGTTACCACCTTGTCGCAGTGGGGAGGCTTGAATATCCCGATGACCCAGAGAGCCATGCTGGTGGTAGCTAGACTACTGGTAGGGCCACCCTAGCCAGACAGGTCAAAGGGTAGGGATCAGACAAAGAGTAACATACTGGTCCTCCAGGTTGGGGGTTGTGCAGAAGGCTGGTTCCCTCCCCATGTAAAAAAAATAAAAACTCATAAAGCTCAAAGAGAAAAATGGACGGACAAAGGGACGCAACTCGGACTAGGAAAAGGAAACGAAAAGGAATAACGGACATTTTAAATATTGTAACATGGAACATAAGAGGAGGATTAGGATATAAAGAAGTTGAATGATTATGATTCTTATACAAAGATATACAGTGGAGTAGATCAAAAGGAAAGAGCCAGTGGAGGTGTAGTAATATTAATAGATCGGGAAATGGAAAACCAAAATACAGAGCTACACATTTATGTTATTATTCTATTATAAATAATAGAATAATAACAGTAAGATTTAAATTAGACAGAGGTAATTTATGTATAATTGGAATCTATGCTCCAGAAGATGGAAAAGAGGAAGAAACAGATAAATTTTATTTAGAGTTACAAAAAGAACTAGATAAGAACGTAAAAAAGGACCATGTAGTTATTTTGGGAGATTATAATGCTCGGGTAGGGAATAAGCCAATAAAAAATATTATGGGATGTTATGGAAAAAATAAAGTAAATTGAAGTGGATATAAATTAAGAGATTTTGCAACATTTAATAATTTAAAGATAACAAATACATTTTTTAGAAAACATGATATACATAAATATACATGGTCGGCAAAAGGTACACAATCAATAATAGACTATGTAATAGTAAATCAAAAATGAGCAAAACAATG
This sequence comes from Mastigoproctus giganteus, assembly GCF_048544385.1. Lineage (NCBI taxonomy): Eukaryota > Metazoa > Arthropoda > Arachnida > Uropygi > Thelyphonidae > Mastigoproctus > Mastigoproctus giganteus. The sequence continues at coordinate 229,534,136 of NC_143577.1, forward strand.
TCGGAATACTAAGGTGTTTAGATTATTTGTTATTTTGGTTTTTAGGAGCATTAGCAACTAAGGCCATATTGCTCTGGGATATGCGGTGGTCATTCCCTGACCTTTCCGCATCCTCCGTATTTGGTGGTGACGGGCTTGAACCCCGGTCTAATCAAGAAGCGTGTGCTATGCACTGCTGCTCCTTCCCACCTGGCTACGGAGGCGCCAAGGTGTTTAGAGATTATGATATTAATTCAGATCATTTTTCAGTGGCTTCAAAAATAGAGTTATGGGCTAAATGGAAGAAGAGAAAAGCTATTAAACAGAGGAAGGAGGAGTTAGGCTACAAAGTATATCTACTTCAAGAAGAAAGTATACAAAATTTATATGAAAAAAGGCTTAAAGATGAAATAAGTAAAACATCGGAGAGAGAACAAATGCATTTGGAGAAAAAGTATGGAGGAAGTTTTTTAAAAGATAGGATATTAAATGTATTTAATAAATGTTGGGAACAATATAAAATACCAGAGAAATGGAAGATAGCAAAAATTATTTCAATATTTAAAAAAGGAAATAGAAATGATACAAAGAATTATAGAGGGATTAGCATATTAAATACAGTACATAAAATGTATAGCAAATTAATAAACACTAGATTAAAATTATCTCTGATGAAATATTAATAGAACAGGCAGGATTCAGAAAAGGAAGATCATGTACAGATAATATATTTGTATTAAAACAAATAATAGAAAAAGGAAAAGAGTTTAATTTAGAAACACATTTAGCTTTCATAGATTATGAAAAAGTATTTGATCGAGTAAACAGACAAAAACTATCATATTGCGTAATAAAGGATACCCAAAGCATCTTATAAAAATAATGCAGAGTTTATATCAAGGAAGAAAAATAGTAATAGATACAGGTAATAGACAAGACTTCAGTTATAGCTTGTACACAGCATGGTTTTGTTAAGGAAAAGTCTTGCCTGACCAATTTGATTGGATACTATGATGCAGTCACAAAAGAACTGGATGCAGGGAATAACTTTGATATTATATATTTTGATCTTAGAAAGGCTTTTGATACGGTTGCACATGGAAGACTGCTGCACAAATTGGAGCAGTGTGGCATTGGAGGCAAATTGCTGCTGTGGATAAAGGGATGGTTGAGTGGGAGAAGACAGCGAGTGGTAATCAATGGACACTGCTCATCGTGGACTAATGTTATTAGTGGAGTCCCTCAGGGTTCAGTGTTGGGTCCATTATTGTTTTCTGTATTTATAAATGATATTGATGATGGTATATCATGCTTAATGTCCAAGTTTGCAGACGATACAAAGGTTGGCAGGGTTGTTAAGGACACTACTGATGCTATGCTGCTGCAACAGGATCTGGAAAGGTTGAGCAGATGGGCTGAGAGGTGGCAAATGAAGTTTAACATTGACAAATGTAAAGTACTACATATGGGAAACAGCAACCCCAGAGCAATGTATCAACTCTGTGGTACTACACTGACAGTGGTAGAGAATGAAAAGGACCTGGGGATAATTGTGCAGGCAGATATGAAGTTCTATGAGCAGTGCAGATGGGCTGCAAGAGTAGCTCATGGTGTCTTGTCAATGATATACAGGAATCTTTCTAGCAAGGGAATACAGGAATTATTCCCTTGTATAAGGCAATGGTCAGGCCACATCTTGAGTACTGTATACAGGTCTGGAGGCCTCATTTCAAGAAGGATGTAGAACTGGTTTGTGGAATAGACTTCCATCACTTGTTGTTGAAGTTGATAGCCTAAACAAATTTAAGGCTCAGCTGGACAGGTATTTCGAACGAACGGAGGAGTGAAATGGGAGTAGTGGTTGTGTTTTTTTTTTTTTTTTTTTTTTTTTTTGGCTGATGCTGAATAAGCTTGCTTTCTTGCATCATATGCCTCTACTAATGCTAATACTAATGCTAATGCTAACTTCCACAACAAAGGATGGAAGTCTGTTCCACCAACCAACCACCCGCTGGCTAAAAGCAAACTTCTGCACATCTACCCTACATCTGTCTTTCCTCAATTTGAATTTATGCCCTCTCAAATATCTGCAGATCAAGTTTCGGAAATTTAGGAAGTGTTTACAAAAGTCCTACAAAATTTACCTGCTGGCCAAGCCTGCAGCTGAAATATCACGAGCAACATTACATAGGTTAGTTCACAAGAGACTGAAACTTTATGCATACTAAGTACAAATCTTCCAGGAAATTAAGCCTCATGGCAAACACCACAAGAAGAATTTGTGGTTTACATTCTCAACATGGTAGACAAATACAAGAATTTTCTGTGAAATATAATTTTCAGTGATGAAGCAATATTCCACCCATCTGGTAAAGTTGATAGACACAGTTGTCGCATAGTGGGATCTGAAAATCCCTCTCAGTTCATGAACACAAGCACGATAGTTCCAGGGTAAATGTGTGGTGTGCACTTCTGTCAGGTGATTGAACCATTTTTCTCCAACGAAAACACTGTGAACTCTGCAAATTACCTAGATATCTCCGAGTTGTATGGTGCACCTCAGCTGGAAAATATGCAGCTACATGTGTTCTATCAGCAAGATGGGGCACCACCACACTGGAGCTTGCGCATGCATGATTTGCTCAAGAAAAAAATTCCTAACCAATGGACTGGCTGGGCAGCCACTTCTCATACACTGGATATCACACCTATGAATTTCATTTTATGGGGTATACAAAGAACAAGGTGTATGCAAAAAAGTTAATGTCACAGAGTTAAAGACCAGATTGAACAGGCAGTGATTTATATTTCTCAACAGATGCTTCAAAACACCTTTTTGTGCAAAAAGGATAGGTGGAATAGAACCAGGGTATGTCTGCCAGGAGGAAAGTTGATGACATTGTAGAGCAGATCTTTTAAGGGCACAAAAGATGATATTGTTGTATGTGTTGGCACTAATGACATTAAGAGTTGGATATCTGCAAACATACTTAACAAGTACAGAGCAATGTATAAAAAAAAAAAGTCATGAGTTAAGGTTAAATTTGAAAGTGTCTGCAATTCTGTCTAGATACAACAAGAGGGAGCATATGATGAGAGCCTTGTCAATCAATTCGGTTCTGGATAGACTGTGTAAGGCTCATGGGTTAGAATTTTTCTTGGCATGGTCTGTGCTTGTTAATGGGAGAGACTGCTTCTACAGCATTGGTTCCCAAACTGTGCTCTGTGGATTCCAAGGGATCCGAAAATAGTTCCCAGGGGATCCGTGGATAATTTCTGTAATGCCTACTTTGCACATGCATGATGTGCAAAGTAGGCATTACATTTTACTTATTTTTTTTTAATTAAAGGAATGTTTTGTTAAAAATAATCACGAAACTTCTTTAATTGGTGATATGTTTATTTTGCATGACAGTTAGAATATAGAATATCTACTTAAGAAACCCCCAGTACCCATGAAGTGAGTGACAATCAGTTTAAGGTCAAATCTTGGAATGTTACTGATATATATTCATAGCTGTCTGATTACAAAGTATGTTGCATGTGGACACAGAAAGAAATGCAAGGGCAACAATGCAACAAACTTGCATTACTGCACCCTACAAATGAAAATTAACAATTCTCTCAAGGATTTTGCATATACAGCTAGTCAGAGTGATAGGTTAATAGTTGGTAGAAATTTTAGGATCTTTTCCTGGCTTCACAAAGGTAAGAACTGGTGACATGCAACAGCATCAGAAAACTGCTCTTTAGTAAATATGCTGTTATACAGAAGGAGTTGGTAATCCCTCAATTTTGGTGAAATGTGCTTAATCATTTCAAAATGGATGCTATCTGCTCCAACAGCACTAGTTTTAGAAAGAAAGGGTGAGAGCTCTTTTTTAGCTCCTGTACAGTGAATGGCCCATTGTAGGGATCTCTATCCCTTTGATGTAAAATTAAGTGCCTCTTTTTCAGTTTATGTTTCAGGATGAGGAACTCTGGGGAATAGGATGATATCGCTGAGATGTTAGCAAATGTTTCCCCAAGAGCATTAGCAATTGAAGTTGGCTCTGTGATAGTGCATCCATTATACTCTAGGATCAATGATGAAGGGTGAGATGTATCTTTTTTTTTTCATTTTCTGGATTTTATCCCAGACCATCTTAGTATTAGTTGAGTAGGTAACTGATGATGTGAAACAGATCCAGGATTCCTTTTGACTCTGATGGTGAATGTAGCATGCTTTGGCTTGTGCACATTTAAAGGCTATTATATTGGCTGTGGTAGGATATCATTGGAATATCCCCAAAGCTTTGTTTTGTGCCTTTTTTGCTGCTGTGCATTCTGAATTCCACCATAGTTTGGGAAAAGGTGGAAACCAGGTAGATTTTTTTTTGTTATGGCAGTTTCAGCTGCAAGAACAATATTTTCTGTGATGTACGTCACTGCATCATTGATAGGCTCCTAACTGAATGTAGCGATGTCAAATTCTGCCAGATGTTGAAAGGCGTTCCAGTCAGCCTGATCAAACTTCCATTGTGGTTACCTAAAAGGAAGAAATGGTTTCCCAATACTTAGGGTGGTTATCACCAGAAAGTGATCACTTCCATACAGGTTCTCCTCCACCTGCCACGTTAATGAAGAGAGGAGAAAAGGGGAGCAGATAGAAAGATCAATGGCAGAAAATGTACAGGTAGACAAGTGAAAAAAGATGTTAGTTCCTACATTTAGAAGGGAGAAGTTATCGTCAGTGAGCAGATACTCTATGATATGTCACCTTCCATTAACATCACACTACCCCACAGGGTGAAATACTACTTCTCGGTGATTTCACCGAGAAGTAGTACAGTGGTTGGCAGCTTCACAATGAGATCATCAAGGTCTGTCAGGGAAATGTCAGCACCAGGTGACAAATAAATCAAACATACTGTTAATAGAAACCCTACCGTAAGGCAAATTGTTACTACTTCTAAGTTAGTGTAAAGCGGCACAGGTTGGAGTGGAGTCTGGTTTCCCATAAGGATGGAACTCCTCCATGGGCAGATCCATCCCCAGTTCTGTCCTTACATATGATAGTAGTATTACGAAAGGAAGGGTTTTCATTTGCCTTGAAATATGTCTCCTGTAAGCAAAAGCAAACTGGCTCATGCTTTTTATGGAAGGCCTTGATGTCATCAGTATTTTGCCAGAATCCACAACAATTCCACTGCAGGAATTTAGTTATCATTTTGGCTTGGTGGGTCCATCAGGTGGCTTCCAAAATGTTGAGGGCTTACTTTTCTAAGTCTTGGATTTATCTTTCTTGGGGAAGTATGGATACTGTCCTGTGTACATTTCCTTCTCTGCAAAGAGTTCCAAGACTGTTTCATCAGGTACTTCCTTCTCCTTGACATCCATTTTTCCTTTAGAGCTGGGATGTACTTCAGGTTTCTTATTCTTTTCTCTAGCAAATTCTTCTATTACTGGTAGAGTATTAGGAAGTACAGATATAGGAGTGGCAGCTGACTGATCCTTCTGTGCAGGTTTTATTGAGCTTAACAGGTGGCATGCAATGGGAGTGAGTGACTCTTTTGGTGTGATGATCATTTTGGTCTGAGTTCTGATGGAACATCTCCCTGTTACCTTCTGAGCATAGGTAGGTTTGTTTGCATTTCTATGTTTCACCATTTTTCTTGTGTCCTGATATGATATTTACAACTCTGCCTTAAGTCTTTGTATTTCATTTTCTTCTTTCAACCTCTGGAATGCTTGGGAGTATGCAGGGTGTTCCCCTTGGCAGTTATTACAGGTTGGTTTTGTGGCCGAACATGATGTAGTTTTGTGGTCCTTTGCAAAACATCGAGTGCATGCAAGGGCTCCACGAGAGGCCATTTGTGAGTCTCCATATTTCTGGCACTTAAAGCACCTTAATGGATTTGGGACATATGGATGCACTAGACAGTTGATATAGCCAGTTTTGATCTCATTAGAAGAAGTCGATGAATTAAGAAACAAGTTTTTCATCTCTATGCATGAATATTCGTTTCGAAGCTCTCATTTCTTGAGTTTTTAATTCAGAACAGATTTCCTCTTCAGACACTTCAAGGAGATCCCATTCTGTGATGACACCATGGGATGAGTTAAGTGTCTTAGGGGGTGGGGGTAACTGTCATAGGCATTTGCTGAATAGATTCAGCTCTGAGGAGTTGTTCTGAATGTCTGTCACTTCTGGTCGCTGCAAGTATGTCATTCAAGTGAAACCATTTGACAGATTTAGGAGAACCTACCAACCCTTCTGGATAAAGAAGGGTGATATTTTTTCTACAATGTATTATTAAGTAATGGGGTGTTGGACCTGATATGGTTTCAGTTTTCTGTCTTTCTGCTGAAGTGACATCAGGAGAATCAACTTCTAATTTTTCAGATAGGGACTGTGTTGGGGCCCCAGAAGAAACAGCTTTATCGGGATTCATGAGTTTGTTTTTGTTTGGTGCCCAGCAACCTACCCACCACGGAGCCCAAATGGGATGCCCACTACCTGGCAAGCAATAAATGCACTCGGGAGTGGGATGCCAAGGCTACCCAAACACTATACCACCAGCCTGAATTCTGTCCTTCAGACCATAAGGGTAACAGCATGGCACTGACATGACCAACTGTTTTTTAAGGATATATTATGACAAAGCAATTTGATAAGCTACTGTAAGGTTGGCACAAATGCACTGGATGCAAAGGATAATTTGACATTTAATTTTAATATTCATTAATAGCATTTGGGAAGCTATTACAAGTGATATATGGTCTATGTGAGAGGTGAAATAAGGTTACATCACAATGTCAGATAATATAATTCATATAAACTCTGCTGAGGTGACTTAGAAGAATCAATAGCAATTTAATTATCATTTTGATGAGATTACAATTTATGTGGAGAAAAGTATGAGTATTAAAAGTTTTGCATTCAATGTGAGTAAAGTTATCAGATGTACTTGGATGTATAATAAGCTTTTGCATGTATTAATATGGTAACTATGGTGAGTGGAGGCTCATTCAAAGTGTTTAGTAAAGGCATTAAGCTATTCCATCAAAAAAAATAATAATAATAAAAAAATAAGAAACCGATAATTACTGATGTATAATACAAACTTAAAGCTGAAAGTATTGAAGATAACACAGCTGCAAACTATCGAAGTAAATTAACTGGAGTTTCTATCTGGATCAGAGAATTAGAGCAACATTGTAAAAACTGTAATCTTAACTTCACCTCACCAAAAGCCACCATCACATATTGATAAATGATCAACATTACAGTGATAAAACACACAAATCAAAATCCACTATATCTTTCTATAATTCAAATTTAACTGGTCAGTGTTAATTCAATAAGAATTAAAATTTGCAATTAATTATACATTGCAGATACACTTAATCTTTAAAGCTCAGATGTAACCTTCCCTTCATCTTGAAAATAGATAGGCTTCTGTGCTTTTAAATTTAAAAATTTTGTAAATCAGTTACAGCCATACAGTTAATGGTTATTCTACTTTCTGTTGTAAAGTAAAAGTATGATATATGAGGTTCTATTAATGATAAACAGTCTACCAGAAGAAAGAGTTAATTATTCTATTTCACAAAACAATAATTAGGATGATTGAATGTGCATTAACTACAAATTCATAAATAACATAAAATTTATTGAGAGAAATAAATATAAACCTATTCAAGGCTAATGGATCATTTCAAAGTAATTTAAAGATGTCTGTGATAAAGATAAAACACTTAACCAGTAATTAACTTAACTTGCTTATCTATCAGTTGGCTAGGTTGGTTTAAAAGTAATAGTCAGTTGACTAGTACTTTTAAAAATATCATCAAAAGGCTATTCTGTTATTTGTTAAAAATGCAGGTACATTTATTTGTTATTTTTATACACAGACTACCAGAGTGTCCTCCATGGTAGCTTGGTCCATGCATAGTACATCACTTTGTGCCATCTATTTGGTTACAGAAAATTGACAACAGCAACTATCCAGCAGATACTTGATCCTTTCCCTTCTTTTGGGATAATGACTATGAGTCACTGTTTAGAATATTTATTTGTAAGAATGGGGTAATGGAATAAGAACTGAATTCAAGTGTCTCACACACACAGCTGCCAGTCAAGAAAAGAGGCCATTCTGGTCATTTTTACAAAGGCACTGCATCATGGGAATAAATGAGTACTCTTACCAAGACTTCAGTTTTGCAATTTGCAGTGTCTGGAAACTAGGCATGTGTGAGGAGATCTAATTGAGGTGTTTAAGGCTTTGAATGGAGTGCGTAAGCTAAATGTTGATGCATCCTCATTCTTTCTCAGTCCACACACTTACAAGAATTAGAATTAGTATGACTTTCAACAAAGGTAGAATAATGGAAATTATTATTTTATAATAATTATTTTATTAAATGAATCTTACTGGTTGAAGGAATTTGACAAAGAATAATAGCCTAATTAGTAAGACTATTGCTGTCAGTAGGATAGTTTGAAATTTAAAGTTATCTAGGGAGCATTTCATAATTAGTTTGGAATTCAACATCAGTACAGCAAACTATTTTGCTGTACTGATGTTGAAAACATTATACTGTTTATCTTATGGTACTTTGTTAGCATGCAAGAATATTGTAAATTGGATACTTATTATGCAAGGAGTTACTAGGCAATTTAACATCTTGTGTACTTTTTTTTTATTTATTTGTGTTGCTTCAGTATGCTAATAAGTCAATATCATTTCTAAAAAATTTAACATATAAAAGTTAATCATATAAATAAATTTAAAAGTTTTGAATTTTCACAGCATTTAATTATAAACAGATCATCTGATATCACAACATGGGCATCTCCGTAGCCAGGTGGGAAGGAGCAGCAGTGCGTAGCATACACTTCTTGATTAGACCGGGGTTTGAGCCTGTTACCACCAAATACGGATGATGCGGAAAGGTCAAGGGAATGACCACCGCATATTCCTGGAGCAATATGGCCTTAGTTGCTAATGCTCCTAAAAAAAAAAAAAATCAACCAAATCACAGCATGAGGTTAATCGATACCGGTGTCTTGGACTGGCATTATATGAACTTAATGCTAAAAGCACTGGTATTTTCCCCTCATCATATGACTTGAGTTTATTGTATAATGGCTGTTCCAGAAGACTTTTTTTTTTTTTTTTTTTTAATTTTTAGTATGCCTTCCAGTGGTGACTAAATCTTGAACAATCTGTTAAGACCTGAATATTATGATGCTTATAATTACTTACTGGGATATAAAATTACTAACTTTCTTTTTTCATGTTGCACCAAGAATGGTTATTAAAAGCAGACCATTTCATGCTAACATATTTAGTTATTCAAATAATTGAGATGTTACTGTATGTATATGCATGTGTATATATGTAACTATTTTATCAAAAGATAAGTATTTTTTAAATATATATATCAATAGTTTGATAAGTAATAAAGAAAATAATACAGGAAATAAAAATGGAAAAAGAAAATCGGTATAGTAAACATAGGCGGCTGCAAAGCATTACCTACCACATGCTGAGGAAACAATTTGAATATAAATTAAGAATATGCTAGAATAATTTAGAAAGAATTTTTTGGAGAAAGGATTTTTGGAGACGCTCAGCAGGAACTTCTAGAAGAGACAGAAAATGGAATGAAGACATAAGGAAAAAAATGGAAGTGAAAAAGACTATTATTGACACCATCAAAGAAAAGCGTCTAACATGGTATGGACATGTAAAACGGATGAAAGAAAACAGATATCCAAAGGCTATCCTGGAATGGATACCTCCTGGAAGAAGGAGAAGAGGAAGACCTAGGAGGACATGGATGGATGGAGTACAGGAGTGCATGACAGCCCGAGGCTTAACCGACCAAGACACCTTGAACTGCACTTTATGGCGGGAAAAAATTCTTAACAAGAAATAACTTGTAGGCTGAGGAAACCCATTGTAAATGGAAACACTCCTCTTGAAGAAGAATTTAGAAAGAATGCCAATTAATAAAAATATCAAATAATATAAATGCACAAAAATGCCAGTTAATTAATTTAAATTTAGCAGTGCCCCTTGATGGTGCCAGGTACAAATTATATGAAATATCACTATAAATACCATTATAAATTTTGATCTGATGCCATTAAGGAGGGTGCCAATAAATTTGAATTAATAGGAATTTTTTAAAATTTACATTATTTGATATTTTTATTAATTGGTATTCTCTCTCTAAATTATTATAGGAGTGCATTCTTTCTTTCTGCAACATCCTTTATCTTGATTTATTTTCACTCTTTCTTCTTTTGTTGCTGTAGTAGTCACTTACTGGTTTTCTTTCTATTCTCCACAACAACTTGACTTGCCATACGACAAGTATATTCTTAATTTATATTCAAATTATATATTCTCTAACATGTAGTAGGTAATGTTTTACAGCCACTGATGTTTGCTATACTGATTTTCTTCCTTTTTCCATTTTTGTTTCCTGTGTTTATCTTCTTTATTACTTATTAAGTTTATTTTTGTTATATGGTTAGTAGTTGAGATACTAATGAGCCACTTGTACTGCCAGCTATAGTTAAATTTCTTTCGTTTGTATTCTTATTTAACTGCTTTTTTGGGTTTGGTGTTCAGTTATAGTATAACTTTTCATTGCATAAGGGCTACTATTAGTCAAATCTATTTCACTGGTGGGTTGGTTGGTGTATTTGTCAGGTTGGCGATGCATCGATTTGTTTAACATTCAAAATGCAGTGATTCCCCAGTTATTGTTGGCCTTGCAGCCACAAGAGGAAGCACAATGTCGGCCTATTTTATTTTATTTTTGTTTCACTCTGTTCATCACACTGTTGTCGGTTTTCATCTCTGTTTATAGTGGTATTTCACATAATTTGTACCTAGTGCCAACACAAATTTGAATTAATTCGCATTTTTGTAAATTTATATTATTTGATATTTTTATTAATTGGCATCCTTTATAAATTATTTTTGGAGTGCATCCCCACCTTCTTCATCTGTTGCTGGAGTTATTATTATTATTTGTTATTATTAGCCCTATGGTGCAAGGAAGCCTGAGGCTTATGCTGCACCAGCAAAAAAAAATTTCTGAGTTACCTTGAGAGAGAGAGAGAAGGGAATCAGCAAGAAAGAGAAGAATGATAACCAGCTGAGGACCCTGGGTGTGCCAAGTCCATACTCACTAGATGTGAGCCCCCTGGGCACTGGTTTGCTTTCTCTTCACTTACTTGGCCTTCCATATGACTGGTATGTTCTTATTTTATATTCTAATTATATATATCTATTAAAGCTGGTTAAAACCCTCCAGAATTTACAATTTTAGGGAATTTTCATCATTTCAATTTGGTTATGAAAGTAAAACAGGCAAATACAGAATATGCATACTGATATAGCAAATAGAATATTTTTCCTCACATTTATCATATTTACCTTGCTAGTAACTGTTTCAAATATTCATAATTTCCTACATCATCAGAATCAAACTCTTTTCCACCTTCAGTTATTTGAGAAGCCTGAAAAACACAAAGCATTATCCAAAACTTTGCTTTTTAATAACATTTAATTGTTCCATTTTGTTTTGTATAGACAATTGCATAAATCAAGAAACTCTAAAAAGAAAATATAAAAAGAAAGTAGATTCCATGTGTAACTTTTTTCCTGTTAAAAAAAAAAAGTTTACATGAATTCTGCCATTTGGTGATCGAGGTAATGCAAAATTTATACTACTGTTCATTATAGGGGGGCTAGTATGAATCAGAGCTGTAATACTCAATACTCAAAAAATCGTTTTGAATATTTTCGTTAGATTCTTTTAATTGCGTTAATTTGAATTTTAATTGTTTTGAATTGATTTTGAATTGTGTTAAATTGATTATTTAATTATTTATATTTTACTTTAATTATTTATATTTTACTTTAATGTACCGGTAAGTTGTCGATTTTTTCGTTTTTTCCGTTTTAATTTCTGGAGGGTATCATACGGAAGTGTTCCACGTACTATATTGAGGTAAACTCCTCTTATTAATTTACTAATATTATAGGGGGGCATACATAAACACAAAATTAAAATCATCAGCTATATTTAACCATGCAAGCTTGACTTTTTGTTATAGTTTCTAATTCATGATAAAGCCCAAGTACTTCCACTCTATGAATTCCCTGTGCCCCATCTGAACATTTCTTGTTTTCTGTAGAAAGATGCTCTGCAGATAGAAATTGTAATGTAAGGGAATTCAAGACTTGGGTAATACCAAATAAAAATTATAAACTATAACTACAAAGTTTTTGGTAAATTTCCATCCTTCACAAAGTTTCCCCTTCTTCACTGCAAGTTAGAGTAAGTATAATTTCCTGAAAGTTTCTTAGTTATAATTTTAAAACACTTTGATGGAACCGTTTTCATTCATTATGTTCTGTATAAAAAGAAGTTATTTCAGAAGAACTACCTAAATAACGAATGCCTTTTATTTGATGAATCTGAAGTATTGATTAAGCCATCAAATGCGGACCTAATGGGAATACTGGAAACATGTGCCACTTATACATAACAGGAGTCCTACCTGTCCTTCCTGTAAACATTGTAATTATCCCTTCCCTCCTGGGGAAGGCATAATTACTCTTGCTTAAGAAGCACACAGAATTTAAGACAGTGCACCCAGATGATGTGAGTAACCAGTGCAACATTAAGTCAGTTCGGTAAAATAAGAGTAGGAGTCAGCTATAGGCCAAATGACTGCGATGAGTATAATGAATAATTATACAGACAGGCAGAGTAGGCCACTAGATAGGAATGTCTTATAATGAGGAATCCTAACTTTCCAAATATTGACTGGAACTGTGGGTTGGTTACTCACACAATAGCAGAAATTTTCTGGATTTATTGGATGACTGTTTTCTGCTGCAGCAAGTTAGAGAGGCAACAAAAGAAAGTAACACTCTCGATCTAATTATCAGCAGTGACTCAATGCATTAAAATTATATTAGTTTAGAAATGGAAGATTTACCTCTATGATGTCTTGTAGAAACACTTCAGTGTTGATACTCTCTGTAGTTAAAAAATTATACAAATAGATTACATGTATTCCCCTCCTTCGTAGACAAGATCAGTGATCCAATGCACCAAGGAATCGGAGACCCATGGACCCCAAAGCCCGACCCCAAAATACATCGAATCACCGCCCCAATCTTTGAGTGAGAGAATACAATAAGTCTGTATTTTAAAAATAATTTAAATGATTTGAGACCAAATAAATACATAGTGAATCCATACTCTTAATACTTTAAAAACTAATATTAAAACATAAAAAAATTAAGAATCCTATAAAACATTAAGAGATTGAAGAATTTTGTACTTCCCTGAAGCGGACGGGACTTTTCGACCAGGGTTATGATTACAGGAAAGTGAAACTGTGGGTATTGCAGGGGAATTTTATAGCATAGAGATTAGTTGCAATCCTGGAGCATGTGTGTGAAGGACCATAAATCTGTAGATGGGGTAGGACCGACGTACATTGACTGAATTTTGATGTTATTTATTTTCAAGTGTCTCCGAAATTAATAGTTTGGTGTAATCATGTTGGATGCTGAGAATTTTTGCTTCATTGAATAGAAAGGTGTGGCCTCCACTGATCGTATGGAACGCAAGTTCCAAAGTTGAGGAGCAGGATGAGAGGACAGATGTTGAATGTTGTCTCATTCTCGTATTGAGTGTACAACGAGTGGATTCCTGGTATGAGGAGTTGCAATCCATGCAAGATACATTGTAGACTAAGTCCTTTAATTGGAATGTGGGCGAGGATTGGACTTTGTGGTTTTTTAGGGCAGCATATAGTTTCATTGTGGGTTTGGCTATGATTTTGAATTGTGTGTCTTTGAAAATACTATTTAGTTGTTTGAACCATTGTTCAATAGGTAAAGCAATAAAATATTTTTTTATGTTATTATTGTTGATAACAGGAGAGGTATTGTTTAATCTGTTTTTTGCTTGTATCCTTATTTCGTTTATAATAGTTTTTTGCTTGTATCCTTATTTCGTTTATAACCTCTATTTTGAAATCTGTTTTTTAGTGTTTGTATTCCTGTGTTTAGGGCTGATTCAGATGTTGAGTATTTGTAGGCATTAAAATACATAAATTATCATTAACCTCACCTGAGATCTTGTTATGCTATCAGAGTAACAATATCTGCATCAAGTCAAACACATTCGTAATAAATTAAGAAAATACCTTCCCCTGAATGATTGGTCAACCATGAAAACCACTATAAATTTTCATCGCGAAGCACTAGTTTTGGAAATTAGAGACTACCACAAAAATAAACTAAACAGGCTATCCCAGATATCTGACATTCCACACGCTAATTACCCCGAACCGCCACTTTCAACTTGCGGCACAGCCTCATGTCACTAATCTCTCTAAAAGCTCCCTAACCTGTGACCAAATTTCGCTTCTATCCAAAGGCTTAAACTACAACTAACCCCCCCCCCCCAATTTGCCTAAGAAACAACTTGTTATAGACATCAAATTTGGACTTCGGATGTTTGTTAGTTTGTTATTTGGTTTTTAGGAGCATTAGCAACTAAGGCCATATTGCTCCGGGAATATGCGGTGGTCATTCCCTGACCTTTCCGCATCCTCCGTATTTGGTTGTGTTTGGACTTCGGAACGTCCTGCAGAAAGACATAATCATTCAAACCAGGTAGTGAACAACCCTAAAAGCCCGCACCTCTCCAAATTAAACAGTAAAGAAACCTCAGCACTACACGACCTTCAAGAAAACAAAGATATCATGATACGAAAAGCTGACAAAGGCGATACGGTTGTAGTTTAGACAAGGAAGATTATATCAACAAATTAAATTCCATAGTATCGGATACTTCCACTTACGAAGAAGTCAATCTGGACCTTTTTTTCCAATTTAGTAAACCAATATAATAAGAATTTAACCACATACCGAAAAAAAACAATTACATTACGATGGCCCAATTAAAACAATTAAAAGCTGGGATGTACAATATACCCACACTTTTTGGCCAGGTCAAACTACATAAGACAGGTTTTCCCCATTAGTCCCATCATTTCATACAAACACTCCGCATTCTCAGCATTAGCTTCCCACATATATAATATAGTCAAACTGTTCAGACAAACCATGAAATTTGGAATAAAAAACTATGATTTGCTATTTAACATACTAAAAGATAAACACTTAATGATAAAGACAACCTATTTTCCCTAGATGTCACCTCTTTATATACCAATGTGAATGTCGCATACACCCTGGACATCATCTAGGACATGCTAAACAAAGACCTCTTATCAATTAACCATACAAAACTCCCGATTACTGCTATATTAAACCTGATAAAACTTTTAACTGAAACCAGTTATATCACCTTCCCAGGTAAAGTCTTCAAACAGTTTTATGGCCTACCCATGGGATTAAATCTAAGTGGCTTACTTGCAGAAATATACCTTACCAATATCGAAACAATACATTTAACTTTCTTTCTTCCGTGGATCACCTACTATGGACTATATACTCTGCATGACAGATGTGGGGAACATACAAGCATCCTACAAAATTTAAATAATATCCATGCAAGATTAAGCTTCACACTAGAATCCAAAAATACTGAAACAGAATCATTGCATTTTCTAAATTTCACCCTCACATGGGTTATGAACAAAATTCAATTCACCATATACAGAAAGACCACCAACACTGGAATGTTTCTTCATTACAACAGCTACCACCCCTTCACCTATAAAAGATCCATCATCCTTAATCAATTTCTTAATACCTACAAATACTCAACATCTAAAATCAGCCCTAAACGCAGGAACAAACACTAAAAAACAGATTTCAAAATAGAGGTTACCCCTACCTATTATAAACGAAATAAGGATACAAGCAAAAAACAGATTAAACAATACCTCTCCTGTTATCAACAATAATAACATAAAAAAATATTTTATTGCTTTATCGTATATTGAACAATGGTTCAAACTAAATAGTATTTCAAAGACACAGAATTCAAAATCATAGCTAAACCCACAACGAAACTACATGCTGCCCTAAAAAAACCAAAGTCCAATCCTCATCCACATTCCAATTAAAGGACTTAGTCTACAATGTATCTTGCAAGGACTGCAAATCCTCATACCAGGGATCCACTCATTGTACACTCAATACAAGAATGAGACAACATTCAACATCTGTCCTCTCATCCTGCTCCTTGGCTTCGAAACTCGCATTCCACGCGATCAGTGAAGGCCACACCTTTCTATTCAATGAAGTAAAAATTCTCAGCATCCAACATGATTACACCAAACTATTAATTTCGGAGGCACTTGAAATTAAATTATATCAAAATTCAGTCACTATATGTCAGCCCTACCTCATCTCAGATTCATGGTCCTTCACATGCATGCACCAGGATCACAACTAATCTTCATGCTATAAAATTCCCCCAAAATACCTGCAATTTCACTTTCCTGTGATCATGAGCCTGGTTGAAAAGCCCTGTCCACTACAGGGAAGTACAAAATTCTTCAGTCTCTTAATGTTTTATAGGATTCTTAATTTTTTTGTTTTAATATTAGTTTTTAAAGTATTAAGAGTATGGATTCACTATGTATTTATTTGGTCTAAAATACTTTAAATTGTTTTAAAATACAGATATATTGTATTCTCTCACTAAAATATTGGGGAAGTGATTCGATGTATTTTGGGGCCGGGCTTGAGGTCCATGGGTCTCCAATTCTGGGGTGCATTGGATCGCTGACCTTGTCTATGAAGGAGGGGAAATACATGTAATCTATTTGTATAATTATTTAACTACGGAGAGTATCAGAACTGAAGTGGTCTACAAGACATCACAGAGGTAAATCTTCCATTTCTAAACTAATTTACTTATAATGTAAAATGTATTGAGCCATTGCTGCTCTGTTAATTATTAATTAAAAATATAATTACTGTCAAGGGTAAAGGACAGGGCTTTTGCTTTCATAAAGGTGACTATAATGGTCTTAGACAGTTTTATTCAGTGAGAAAAACTAATGTTACCAACAACAAATTCTAAATGAGAGACATTCAGGGAAGTAATTATAGAACCTACTAAGCTTTTAATACCAACAAAGATATAGTGTTCAAAATTTATACCTAAATGAATATAAGGTGAACTGTTTGTTGTTTGTTTGTTATTTGGTTTTTAGGAGTATTAGCAACTAAGGCCATACTGTTCTGGGAATATGCGGTGGTCATTCGCTTGACCTTTCCACATCCTCCGTATTTGGTGGTGACGGGCTCAAACCCCGGTCTAAGCAAGAAATGTGTTCTACGCACTACTGCTCCTTCCCACCTGGCTATGGAGGCATCTCCCAGGTGAACTGATTGAGAACAGTAGCAGAGATGTGTGGGAGGTTTATAAATTAGCAGGCAACATGGAAATCTATAAGTAAGTAAAAACTGATCTGCAGTCAGGACATTAGGAGGGTTAGGCAAGCTAAGGTAGATTATGAGAAGTCCTTGTTTAAGAATGGAAAGAAAGGTGACAAATGAATTATTTGTTAATGTTAACACTAGAAGGAAATAGATGAACAAGATTGGCCAACTAGACATGAAAGGCATAACTACTGATGAACCTGTTCAGGTTGCTGACAAATTAAATTAATATTTTGCATCTACATTCTTGTGGGAAGAACTTTTTAGGGAGGGAACACCAGAAGTACTACAACAAATTATAACTGGGAGTTAAATGACTTTTTTTAATAACTGAGAAGAAAGTGGAAGAGAAATTGCTGAAGCTAAAAGTAAACAGGGCACCTGGGTGAATGGGATATATCCAATTATATTAAAGCAGCAGCAGAAAAAGAGGTAAGCAGATCTTCTTTGGCCATAATTATGAAACCATGGATTCAGAGAAGGTTCCTATAGATTTGAGGTGTGTAAATGTCTCTCTCATATACAGTGGGTGATCAAAGGGCAATATGAGCAGTTATAGACCCATAAGCTTGATTTCTGTTCTAGGGAAAATAAGAGTCATTGGTTAAAGAAGTACTGCAGGATTAGCAAGCAGGATTGGAATTATACAGAAACCACAGGATGGATTTGTTAAGGGAGGGATCCTGTCTCACCAAACTGATTAGCTACTATGACACAATAACAAAAGAACTGGATGCAAACAATAATTTTTATCATTGAATATTTAGATTTCAGCAAAGCTTTTGACACTGTTCCACTAGAAGACTGCAATACAAATTGGAGCAGTGTGGCATTAGGAGAAAGTTACTGTAATGGATAGTGGGATCATTGACTGGGAGAAGACAGAGGGTGGTTATACATGAACACTGCTCTCTTTGGACTAATGTTATTAGTGGAGCCCCTTAGGGTTCAACACTGGGGCCCCTCACTGTTCACAGTATTTATTAATGATATTGATGAAGGTATATCAAGCATATTGTCTAAATTTGCAGATGATACCAAGGTTGGTAGGGTGGTTAATGACAGGAATCAAGGCATAACTGCAGCAAGACCTATATAAATTAGGCAGATGGGCTGAAAAGTGGCAACTGCGATTTAACATTAGTAAATGCAAGGTACTGTATAATTGGTATGTAATCCCAGAATAACAACGATTAAGTGGTACTACACTCAAGGTGGTAGAGAATAAAAAAGACTTAGGGATAATTGTATGGTTCAACAGTAAGTTCTTTGCTAGTACAGCCCATAGGGTTCTCTTAATGACATACAGGAACTTTGCCAGAAGGGATAAGGAAGTTTATCTCATTGTATAAGGTCACATTTTGAGTGCTGCATACAGGTTTGAAAGCCTTATGTTAAGAAAGATATGAATCTCTTTCAACAGGTGCAGAGAAGAGTAACCAAATTAGATAAAAACACAAGGGGAACTCTTATCACATTAAGACTTCTTAAAATTGCATTTCTTGGAAACTAGGCATTTGTGAGGAGACCAGATTGAAGCATTTAAGGCTTCAATTGATTGAGTAAACTTAATGATGGTATTCTCACTCTTTCTTGAAAAACAACACACATACACACGCGCGCACACACACACACACACACACACACACACACGCACACACACACACACACACACACACGCACACACACACACACACGCACGCACGCACACACACACACACACACACACACACACACACACACACACACACACACACACACACACACACACCATAAACTTACATTGAAATAGAATGGTTGCTATTGTTATTGTTATTTGATTTTTAGGAGCATTAGCAACTAAGGCCATATTGCTCCGGAGATATGCGGTGGTCATTTCCTGACCTTTCCACATCCTCCGTATTTGGTGGTCATGGGCTCGAACCCTGGTCTGATCAAGACGCATCTGCTATGCACTGCTGCTCCTGCCCACCTGGCTATGGAGGCGCCAGGATGGTTGCAGGATAGATGTATGCAGATTTGCTTTCAGCCAGAGATTAATTGATTGTTGAATTAACTTCATGTGGTGTTGTGAAAGTGAGTAAAGGAAGAATTAGACATTATTAGAGGGAATGGACAGATGAGGTGGGTAGATTTTTTCTGGCTGATGCTTTATAAGTTTGCTTCCTTGTACCATTTTCCATTACTAATAATACTACTGGTCAATTTCTGGCTACCTCTATCATTTCACTAACAGCATGAATGCATTTTCTATATGTGATCTGACACAGATCATATAATGCAATGTTTTATGTAATTGTTTCAGACATATTTCATCAATGACAGGATTATTGGTAGTATTTCTCTATAATGTAACACCACCTCATTTTAACCTTAGTAACTATTGGCCCTGGTTATTTGAAGAATAATGTCTATCTTTTCTGCAAAAAGTACTTCTGTGGTTGGAATCATGGCAAATACAATGGACAACTTTGATATAGTAACAACTTAAAACTACAATAACAGAAAACTAAAATCATAAAGCATTGAGTAAATTTATGCTATTTTTTCACAATGTTGAAGAAGAAATGGTAAATTTCCTCAAAACCTTGTGATTACAGTTTTTCTATAGATTTAGTAGTATTAGTATATAATACAAGAAAGCAAGCTTATAACATCAACAAAAAAAAAAAAAAAAAAAATTCCACATCCCTCCAACAATTTGGCTAGTTCTTCCTTGAATTTTCAAACTACCCACTTTCACAACAACAACAGATGGAAATTTCTTCCAACAACCAACCACCCACTGGTTGAAGGTAAAACCCCAACACAGCTATCCTGTTACCATCCTTCATCAAGTTGAATTTACCCTCCCTTGTATGTAGTCTGAGCAAGAGGAAGAATACCCAGAGGTTCACCAGTGTTAGCATTCGAGGTGAGCAGATGCGCTTCATCAGAGCTCCTCAGTTAAGTGGATTGTTGATTAGTACTTTTAAATATTTGATTTATTTAGATATTGTTTGGATTATTTTGTTATAGGTTTTCCTGTAACAGTTTGATTTTAATAATATTGCAGATATAATTTTTTAAAGTTAATTTTCATTGATATTTAGCTAATTTTATAATGGTAGTTACGAGATCTGCCTTAAACATGTCACAGGGTATTGTGACTCACACAGAAATAGCCGATGGCGATTTACGGGTGAGTCATGATTTAATCCGTTGCGGAACCTGTGAAATGATTTCCAAGGTCGACCTGGTGACTAATCATAGCTCACCTGGGGATTCTTTTCTTTGTGATCAACGTAAGGAGTGCACCGATCTTAAATTACAATTTGGTGCACTGATGGAACAATTTGAGTTCCTGAAAAAACAGGTGCTTGCCCTCGAGAATAATGCATCTGGGAGCTGGTCAGGGACTCAAGACTCCAACAATCTACCAAGTGATGCACACCTGATTCGGGCCTCAAAACAGAAAAACCAAGTGCAAACTACTCTGGTTAAAAAGGACATTGTTTTATTAGGAGACTCCATTGTCAGGGATACGGGGAATATTTTTTGTAATAAGGATATGTGGAGTAGAACCAGGGTATGTCTGCTGGGAGCAACTATTAATGATGTCACCAACAGATTGTCAGATTTTAAGGGGGGTAAAGAGAATATTATTATTCATGTGGGGACTAATGATATTAAACATACACGATCTGGCGATTTGTTGGAAAAATACAAGACCATGCTGAGGAAATGCCGCGAGCTAGGCCACAATGTCTATGTGTCTACAATTCTGCCCAGACACGATAGGAGGGATTATATGTTAAAAGTCTTGTGGATTAACTCAAGACTTGAATGAGTCTGCAAGGCTTTAGGGGGGAAATTTCTATCAGCTTGGCCCACACTTGTACGTAGAAGGAATTTGTTTTGTAGAGACGGGATACACTTAAACAAAGGTGGTGCAAAAGTTTTTGCTAGTATTATTGAGGATACCTTAAAGGTTCAGGGAAACTGCTAGGGGGGGGGGGGTAATACTGACACACGTTTATCTGATAATATTGGTCAAAGTAACTCTTGCACATACTTCAAGAGTTCTTATCTGTTACCCCAACTGGATATATTATCTAGATGTTCTGGGGACAGAAACGTTTGAAGTGAGCGGGTAGCTAATGCCAGGGAAGAGAGCCTAAAAAACTTCTAAAAAACTACTAAACATTTTAGTAACGTTAGAAGTGTCGTTAATAAAATGAGTGAATTCGAACTGCTGGTTAAAACAAGTAATGCGGGCATAATAGGGCTTACGGAAACGTGGTGCCACCCGGAAATTGGGGATGATGAGTTTCAGTATGGCTTGTATAATGTACTTAGGATGGATAGGGTAGATAGAAGGGATGGTGGGGTAATGCTTCTTATCAGAAGCAGCCTGAGTGCAACGATAGCTTTCCCGGATTCAGACGTTTCACATGCTAGTACAGAATCTGTATGGTGCGAGATAGTTGGAAACAAAGGTATAATGCGAGTAGGAGTAATCTACAGACCAGGTGATTGTGAAGATTATGACGAAAGCCTCTACATGCAAATGGAATGGGCAAGTAAGCATCAATGGCTTATTATGGGTGATTTCAATTTGACTCTAATTGATTGGAGCAAATGGGAAGGAAACTCGACACGGGGAACAAAAATTTTTTAAATCAACTAGATGACTGTTATTTGTATCAACATGTCAGGGAAAGTACCAGAGAAAAGAATATCCTAGACCTCATCATCACCCATGAATCAGATGACATAACAGGGCTGACAGTAGAGGAACCAGTAGCAGGAAGTGATTGCGGAGTTCTACAGTGGATGATGATGAGAGGTAGCAGCAGTAAAAGGCAAAGGAATGGGTTTTAATTTCAGAAAAGGAAATTACGATGATGCCTTAAGGTACTAGATGGCCTCTATTAACTGGGTAGATATTGTGCAGAGAATGAATACATTTGAACTGTGATATGCTTTTAAAACAATCACAGATGCCTTGAATGCATATATACCATTAAAAAAAATACTCCACAAGGAGGGTTCCAAGTTGGATGAATAGTGAAGCTGCCACATTACTTGAGCAGAAAAAGATGGCATGGAAAAGTTACAGAGCAATAAAAAGTACTGAAGCCTATAACAGCTACAAGGTGATCTGTAATAGAACCACAGAAAAGGTTTGACAGGCAAAGGCAGTTTATGAGAAATCACTAGCAAACAGAGCAAAGAGGGGGGATAAGGAATTCTTCACATATCTAAATTCCAAGAAGAGCAGGACAAACCAGATCGGACCTTTATGTAAGGAAAAGGGGATAGTATTAAATACACCAGCTGCCGTTGCAGATGAAATCAACAGTCATTTTGCATCGATATTTACAAATGAAAAACCTTTTGTGGCAATGGGAAATTGTGGGAGTGAAGTTGAAAAATATGTAATTAATGATATTGAAATTTCGTAAGATTATTTAATGAAAAAACTTTTGAGCCTACAGGCCAGTAAGGCTCCTGGAGTTGGTGGAATATACCCTATAATCTTAAGGGAGGCGGCAAGTGAGTGCATTGAACCATTGAGGCTAATTATGCGAGCATCACTAGACTCTGGGGAGATTCCCTTGGATTGGAAAAGTGCCAATGTATCTCCCATATATAAGGGTGGCTCTAAGAGTGAACTGGGAAATTATCGACCTGTCAGTCTGACTTCAGTGGTAGGGAAAATCATGGAGCAATGATCAAGAGTGGAATTCAGGATCATTTGGATTGAATTGAAATTCTCAAGGATACTCAGCATGGTTTTATAAAGGGAAAATCATGTTTAACAAATCTGGTTCGCTATTTTGAAAGGGTCACTCACAAGTTGGATTTAGGGAATAATTTCGACATTGTTTATTTGGATTTCAGCAAAGTTTTTGACTCAGTCCCACATGAGTGGTTGCTTTATAAGCTGGAATAGGTTGGAATCACTGGGAAAATCCTTAGATGGATAGCAGGATGGCTTCACGGCAGGAGGCAGAGGGTTGTGATAAATGGCTATTCCTCAGATTGGGTTGATGTAAGAAGTGGGGTTCCCCAAGGATCAGTATTAGGACCACTGTTGTTTTTAATTTTCATAAACAACATCAATGAAGGGATAGAGGGCGTGATGTCTAAGTTTGCAAATTATGTTAAAATTGGTAGAGTAGTTAATGATCACTGTCAAGCTGAGCTTCTTCAGAGAGACCTAGATAGACTTCAGGAATGGTCAGAA
Organism: Mastigoproctus giganteus; assembly: GCF_048544385.1. NCBI lineage: Eukaryota > Metazoa > Arthropoda > Arachnida > Uropygi > Thelyphonidae > Mastigoproctus > Mastigoproctus giganteus. The sequence continues at coordinate 229,557,803 of NC_143577.1, forward strand.
AAATGGCAGCTATGCTTTAATCCAACAAAGTGTAAGGTATTACACCTGGGAAACAGTAATCCCAAAATAACTTATTCACTTGGGGGAGTTAAACTAAACCCAGTACTGGAGGAAAGGGACTTGAGTGTTACGATACGGTCAGACATGAAATTCTCTGAGCATTGTAAACAGGTTGCAAGGAAGGCCCATGGTGTCCTATCGATGATCTTTCGAACTTTTGCAAGTAGAGATAGGGACGTGATAATCCCATTATATAAGGCTTATGTTAGACCACACTTGGAATTCTGTGTTCAAGTATGGAGACCGCACCTAAAGAAAGACATCAAGCTTCTTGAAAGGGTTCAAAGACGGGTAACTCGCTTGGTGAGATAGGCAAGAGGGTGTCCTTATGAAGAAAGACTTCGAATATGTGGGTTGCAGAGTTTGGAAAGTAGACACCTTAGAGGAGATTTGATTGAGGTGTTTAAGGCTCTGAGAGGCATCAGTAAAATGAATGAGGATGGATTTTTCAAGATTATAAATGATGCTAGAACTAGGGGACAAATTCAAGTTACAGGGGGAAATGTTTAGATTGGACTGCAGAAAGTTTTATTTTAGCCAGCGAGTTATAAATTACTGGAATAAGTTGCCTACATGGGTGGTAGAGGCTGACAGTTTGGAGAAATTCAAAGGTCATCTGGATAGTACCTTCGGGTCAGGGAAGCGCATGGGATGATAGGTTTAATTTCCTTTTCTTTTACTAATTATTATTATTTATTTATTTATTTTATTTTATTTTTTATTTTTTTGGCCGGTGCAGCATAAGCCATAGGCTTTCTTGCACCATGCGGCCATTACTAATACTAATCACGAGCTCAATCCATTCTACGCATTAAACACCTCAATCAGATCACCTTGCAGGTGTCTAAGTCTCCAGATATTGCAATTTTCAGAATCTTTTTATTATTATTATTATTATTATTATTATTATTAGCCACATAGTGCAAGGAAGCGTGAGGCTTATGATGCACCAGACAAAAAAAAATTTCCGAGTTACCCTGAGAGAGAGAGTGAAGTAGGAAGGAATTACCAAGAAAGAGAAGAATGATGATTCTTCCAGCTCAGGACCCTGGGTGTGGGCCCCATAAGCCCACCCTTTTATTCCTTTCACCAATCTCATCGCCCTTCTCTGCACTTTCACCAGCACATCTCATACTTACTAAAATGAGGCCTCCAGACTTGTATGCAGTATTCCACATGCGACATAACCATTGCCTTGTACAATGGGATAATCACCTCTTTATTCCTGCTAGCAAAGTTCAAGTATATATCATTGACAAAGTCCCATGAGCTGTCCTGGCAACCAGTTTGCAATGCTCAGAGAACTTCATATCTGACTGCATAATTACTTCATATCTGACTGCATAATTACCCACAGGTTTTTTTTTCCACAGATTTTTGGTACTACCCTGAGTGTAGTACCACACAGCACAGCGGGTATGTTAATCTGTGATTACTGTACCCTTATACAGTATCTTGCATTTGTCAGTGTTAAACTTCAATTGCCATTTCTCAGCCGATCTGCCTAATTTTTCTAGATCTCATTGCAGGAGCTTGACACCTAACATACTTTTATCAATATCATTAATAAATATAGAAAACAACAATGGACTCAGCACTGAATTCTGTGGGATCCACTAATAACATTAGTTCAAGAATAGCAGTGCCCATTAATAACCAATCTCAGGCTTCTCCCACTCAACCTTCCTTTTATCCATAGCAATAACTTTCTCTTAATGACACACTGCTCCATTTTATACAGCAGTCTTTTAGGTGCAACAATATCAAAAGGTTCCCCAGAATCCAACTATATGATACCAAATGTATTTTTTGCATCCAGTTCCTTTGTTACTGCATCATAGTATCCAATCAGATTGGTCAGACAAGATTGCTCCATAACAAATCCATGCTGTGATTGCAGTATAACTGCATTTCTGTCTAATCTAGTTAATGCAGTTATGCAGGAAAGTCGTATGTTCCCCCAGAAGATCTTCTGGATTGTCTGGGGGAGCATATGAATGTGATAAAGACTGCAGATTATGGGAGGTCTGCTGTGGCAGAACATTTTGGGAGGGGGAGGAGCACCATCAAATCTTTCCAGCAGATGAAGCTGTTATCATTGACCGGGCACATAGATTTTGGGACCGCAAATGGCTCGAGAGCTTGTGGATTTGCTTCTCTGAGAGCAATACCATTAATAGAGACAGGGGAATCTGCATTCATCCCCCTCTTCGAGGCTGTGGTTCTTGGACGGGATGAGAGGTTCCGCGTGGCACACTCCCGAGGCAATTCCGGTTCCAGTGCACATGGGGAGAAACTGCCCATGCTCCTGTAGAAACACGTGCCATGAACCGTGAGTCTGCTGATATTTAAGGATTTGCCATACAATAAGCTTCACTGTTGAAAAAGGAGGCGGATGCCTCTGAAAACTTCAGTATTTTAGCGCTTTTATTGGTTTTATTATCCTATGTTTTATCTACATTGTTTATTGTAATTTATTTTATTGCTACTGATAAATAGTTACCTTTTTTAATCAGTTTTACTCAGTGTAATTATATCATTCTATTTATTTCATTTTATTTGTATCGTTATTATTTTAATACAACACAATGCTAATTTATTTAATAACGGATGGTGTAGGATTGTACAGTTATTGTGAATATAAATATTCTTAACCCCAGAGACCTATTTGAAGAGAAAAAAAAAAAACATAGCTGGCATGCAGAAAAAACACATTATATATTGCTGACATGGCCCTCCCCAATCCAGGAATGTACAAGAATCACATTTCCCAAATGACAAAGAACAAAGTGAGCTGCCGATGTTAGCAGAAAAAATCCATGAACAGAATTCAAGCTCAAGGAATAGTATATTACTTAAGGGGACTGCATTGGAAACAGTCAACTACATTAATACATAACACCAGTGCTTTTTTTTTGGGATGGTACATATTGGTACGGCATACTGGCACCTTTATTAACAGTGACGTGTGACATTTGGATGCAGTACACTTCGAAATTTGTAATATTCCGTAAATTTTTTCACATGTTTACCTACTATTCAAATAAGCTTAAAATTATTTAACTCAATTTGCATTTTTCACTGTCTATTGTTAAGATAAAACTCTATAACCATTTTTAGAATTCTAAATTACTCAGTTGGACCTCTGTTTAACGAACTCCTCTTGTAGAAATTTTTTTCTTTCTTTTTTTTTTTTAATTCCCCTTGGAAGTTGCATTTAAAATAGTTTCTGTTGAGAGAAGAAAATTTTCATATAACGAACTGCTTAGGAGAGACTTAACTGGGTATGTACTGTTCGCACTTCTGGCCTTCAGGCAACTTAGGAAATTAATGCTGCTGCTAAGTAAGAATTGAGAGAGCTAAAGGGATTACCATTCTACAACTTAGTGGTACCTGGTAAAACCTATCCAACCACCTGTCCCACATACGGAGAAGTCATGCTGGTCAACAGTGAGCAGATCAAGGGGTATTCCCAATGGGCTCTGGTCCACCTTCTACTACAGTGGTGTCCAAACTTTTCCTGTACAGGGACCATATTCAAAGTTAGATTTCTTTTGAGGGCCGCACTTGAGTGATTTGAGAAAAATGTGTGTTTCATTTTCCATATTTTGTTACATGTAAAAGGAAGTTTCTGTTTTCATGTTACCCTTTTTTATTTTCAGGCTATATATAAAAAATGCAAATTCCCAACACTTATGTGTAACAAATCTATGTCGCAAATTTATTTTTTAGATTTTATTAAAGTTATAAAAATATTTTCCCTCTCTCTGTTTACATGGTCACAGCAGCTGAATATCCAAATGACAAAGACATTTTGGACAATTAAAAAAAAAAAAAAGAAAGAAAAAATTAAAATGTAAGAACTAGTGACAATATCAATGACGAAAGAAGGAAAATGGGGACAACGAAGGTATTAAACCTTCTAAACATGAATTGTCGCCATTTGGTGAAAATGAAGTTAGAAAATTGTCAATTAGGTTACAGTTAAATGAAAGAGATATAATTCGTGGATTTCGGGAATACCTAATTGAAAAGATGGTTTCGGAAGAATTGAAGCATTTGATGGACGCTCTGAGTACGATACCAATTTCATTGAGTGAATGTGAATGAGGATTTTCACAAATGACTCATCGTCAGCCCAACCAGAGTTTCATTGATGATAAAAACAGTTTCTTCACTACTGTTTCTTAAATTTTGGTCCACCACTGACCTGCTTCGATCAAGCAAATATGTCGATTCGTGGCTGCTTTGGAAACATCATTCAGAAAAAGACACACAAAGAAGAAGAAAAGAAATCGGCATAGGGTGTCAGATGAAAACTTAATAAAAATTTGGAATATTTTAAAAAAATTTTACTATGAAATTATTTTTACTTATTATTTTTAGGCTCCGTAGTCTAACGAAGGACCTTTATAACGTCACTCGGTTGTCTGTTTGTCTGTCTGTCCGTCCATCCCTTTGACACAGCATTGTATCTCTGGAACCACTCAACCTATTGACTCAAAATTTTGCATGGGTTTGTACATCACAAATGTGGGCCAACACAATGCCATATTGATCATTGTAAACAAAAATTTGTCTGAGAAATGGGGGGGGGTAAATGTGGGGGGGAACAAAAACGTTGTCGATAACCTATAGCTTATTATACACCGTAGGAAAGCACTCAATGAGCAGGTTTAAAATATAATTTTAAAATATTTTTAAAATTAAGTGGCAGCACCAGACAGGAAAATGTGAGTAATTTGTGACCCCCCCCCTCTATTTCCATCGCTAATGGAGCTAAAAATTTAAAAATCACATTAGCTATGCGTGCGTTATTCGATGCTTATCAAGGGAAAACTATTCCGATTGAAATCTATCATTTACTTTTTGTCTTAAAATTAAAAAAAAAAAAACAATTTTTGTATTGCACTATGATAGTGCACTCCTTTGTACTAAGTAACTCTCCTTTTGGTGACAAAAAAGGTTGCTAAATAGTAAGTTAATAATTCTATAAAGGTCATTTATAAATTTTGCGACGAGAGGTATTTTTTAACAATTTTGAAAGCTGGAGTCGTCCCAGCAAGGAGGTACCCAGAGAGCCAGTGTTGAGGAGGCGGTAGTGGGGAGGTGTCTGCACGGAGTCTTGAATGGCTCTCACCTGCCAGTCGCTTCTCCCCCAAGACTTTAATCGCTTCTTCAGGAAGAAGTCGGAGTCGCTTCTCCCAACATTCAGAACAACTGGAAAGATTCAATAGACAATGTTTTTGTTAGTTCCTCAGTTTTAGGCCAAGCCAGGGTACTGTAAACTGTTTTCAGTTACCATAAAGCTCTCTATTTGAGATAATACACTAACAACCATTCTTGACTGTGGACCCTTCATCCTGAGTGCCCTGCACTCAGAAGTTGACCGAGTTATTTACTTATTTTACTCACATTTTACTTTTTTTTTTATATACAGTACTTTAATAATAAATGTAAGCTTAATAAACTGTGTTAATGTAGTAAATTTGTTGTTCTTATTCCAAAAACATTATTACTAAAGTAACAATATCAGGAAAAAAAAAATTTTTAGAGTTCTTTTCATATCATTTTAATTTTCAATTTTTCCTGATAGCAAAGAATGAGTACCGGCACCTATTTTTTTTACAAAAAAAGCACTGCATAACACTATCAAAGTGAACAAATAGAGTTTAAGGCAGGTGGACTCATCAGATAGCTAATGCATGTCTCAACTAGAAACAAACCATCTCAGCCTCACCAGACTTATAAGCACAAGATTGTTCAGCTAAAAAAAAAGAAAACAGAACCGCAACAGGAGAGAAACAGGGTCCACAGCCACTTTGTGGAGAAAAAAGAACTGATGCATCTCAATCTTCCTGACTACTTGATAGTCCATCGGAATAACAGGAACTACAAGGTGTGACAATAAAGTTTCGAGAATAATTCATTTAAAAATTTTATTTTGAAAATTATACAGATGTGAGGCCATCGCCATCATAGTAGTCTCCTTCAGACTGTACACATGCATTCCAGTGTAGGATCCATTGATCATAACATTTCTGGTACTTTCTGGTATCTGTTTTAATACCCACATTACATTACTCTGAATTTCAGAAACTGACTGAAAATGCATTCCTTTCATGACTCCTTTTAGTCGAGGAAATAAAAAGAAGTCACAAGAAGACAAATCAGGTGAATCGGAAGGTGCTGCAACGTTGTAATTTTTTTGCAAAAAGGAAAACCTGTATGGTATCAACTCTAATACAATGATGTGGTTAAACTGAGTCAAACACCAATACTCCACCATAAATATGAAGAGCTGGCAGCAATGAACATATGTTTTTAAAATGAAATTTAGCTGTAAACAAGAAATAAATGAATTCACAAGTATTTGAGTATTCACAAACTCAGTATTCACTGAGTTTGTGAATACTCAAATAGTAATTTGAATACTTTCTATCAATTACTATTTGTTCTTCAGACATCAGAATAAGTGGATTTTAATTATAGCTACCTGGTACATAAAATAACAAAGCATATGGTGGTGAACAAATATCATAAATCAAAGAAAAAAATAACCTATAAAACACTACTTTGGATTAAAACTCACCATTAAAATATTTATTTTTATTGTTTTTTTGAAAAGGACATATATGATTTACAATGCATAAATAAACTGTCATTGTGTGACAATAAAATTTGCAAAACCTGAAAATAAGCTGTTTTGAATCTTTTGATTTATTTCAAAAGAACAGACAGAGATAAAATAATATGATTGTTAATTGAAAAACTGATTAAAAAGGCAATGTTAAGTTAATATTGACTTCAATGAAATAAAGTTCATTGAATGTGTGTTAATGTTAAAAATTAATTTAAAATAAACTATTCAAATAAATGGTATCACCATAGGATTTAAGGGTGTCTGAAAAAGCGAATGAAAACTTTGTTTTTATTTTTTTTTTCACAGAAATGATTTGAAACCAATTACAATAGAAGCCCTTTTAACCAACCTCTGCTTAACTAACTCATCAGCTTATTGATGCTCCCCCTTCCTTGTTTAAAACATCTGTCTGATGCTCACAGAACATTATAGTGTGCCATGGGCACTGGTCGAGTATGACTACAGCTAGTGTAGTACACTATGTCTACTTGTAGGCTTCCTGAGAGGCCAGTTGTGTGTTTGTTCTGTACCATATTTGCACCAGAATTTGTCACTCTAATTACAATATGTAATTTAATTAAATATTATGAAAATTAATATAATATGAGTGAGAAAAGATATTGAGTTGTTTCTATGAAAAATTAGTTGGATGCACTGGAAAGACTCAACAAAGTGAGTCTCTAAAAAAACTGAACTTGAATTATATGTAATTGAAACAAAAGTAAAATATGTAAGAAAAAAAATCATAAACTTGAAGGATTTTGTACTCTGTTTGTTTCATAAGGGTGAAGTTCTTGCTTCACTTTAAAGAAACAAATATTAGAGAAAGCAGACATTATATTACAGCTATGGTTTATGTAAGAAAGACAACACAAAACCATAGAGAAAACCTTGGTATTCCCTAAAAAGAATGATAGTGCAGAGCATTATAGCAAGTGATGAATGGCTTGGACATTAGGGAAAAAATGTCATAGCAATCATGTATTAACAGGTTGAGATTATCTGCTGATCAAAAATTTACAGAAGATTCAAGGTCATTTATAAAGAGAGAAAAATTGATTAGAGAATAATAACTCTAAATTAAGAAAAAGACTGATGGAAAAAAAAAAAAAAAGGCGAGCCTGCCACACAAAGATACAAAAAAATCCAAAGAGAGAATCACAGTAGCAGCCAGCAGCAATGCAATTGGAACTAACAAATTGCTGCTTTTTGTTGTTGGTTTATTGACTAATCCTAGAGCTTTTAAAAATATAAATTGTTCATCATTACCAGTTTACTACCACATTAAAAATCAGCAGGAATGGACTCTTAATTATTCAAAAAATTGTTTTTTAATGAAGCTGTACTTTTTAAAGAAACGCTTGAAGAAAATAATCTTACCTGAAAAGGCTATTCTCTTTCTGGATAATGCTCCTTCACATTCCAGTTATGAGGAACTCAAAGAAGTGGACATAAAGGCCATGCTTTTACCACAGAATGTAAGAGCCTTGATCCAACCTATAGATTAAGGGTTCTAAAAAATCTGAAGAAACAACATAGGTGAAAATCTTTGAGTTCAATTTTGTAAAAAACAGAAGAATCGTTAAAAGTCATCACTGATATGAAATTCCAAGCTGAACATTTACTAAATCTTGGAGAAAACTTTAGTCTTAGGTTGACAAAGCCCTGAACTGCAAGAAGATAAAGAAGAACACAGTTTGTTAACTAATTTCAGGCAAGTTGAAATTTCCAAAGATTTACAGCAAGAAGACTTACAAAAATGAATTCAATAATGCTTTCCTACAAGAAACCACTAAAAATGTCATAAATACAGCTTTACATTACGATGAACAACAGTCTAATTCAACAGTGAACAATGATCATAGTCCCTCCATTTAAATGGAGGGACTATGCTGCAAAATGTCACATTTCATCACCTATACAGATGAAAATTACTGATTTTATGTAAATGTATGTACATGTGTACATTTTTTTTTATGATTCATTGCTTAAACTAACTTTTTGACTCAGCTAACTGTTATTTAAGACTCAGCTAACTGTTATTTAAATAAGATGTAACTGGACTAATATCTTAAGTTCAGATCAGATTAAACTACAAATATCACATGCCCCAACTTATTTAAAAAGAGTAACACTAGTCTACCTACCTCTGTCAACAGCTATCCTAATCTGGAATTAATTCCACATGCTCTCATAGCAGTAATTTCAGGAATAATATTTAATTTATTTATTCTAGGTTTTTTTTTTTTTTTTTTTATATATATATATAATTCTCATCTTTATTACAGTGTACCTACTAAAGATGAATACTTTCTATCAATTACTATTTGCTCTTCAGACATCAGAGTAAGTGGATTTTAATTATAGCTACCTGGTACATAAAATAACAAAGCATATGGCGTTGAACAAATATCATAAATCAAAGAAAAAATAATCTATAAAACACAACTTTGGATTAAAACTCACCATTAAAATAGTCTGACTTTCATTATCTTGAAGGTGATTTGGTATTAAAGATGGAATAATATTTGCATTTGCATCTTTGCTGAGGTTTTGAGCTAAAGGAATACCAGAAAGGTTATGTAGAGGAGCAGCAAATGGAACTACTGCTGGAGAAGGTAAGTATGGAACAGGATCTATAGGTATAAATGGAGGAGTCTGAGTAGCAAATGGTCTACTAAGTGTACTTTGCACAGATATGGGTTTTGATTCAGTATACAAAGGGAGATGTTGAGAAATCGCAGGAAGAGGTACTGGCTTCTGTGGGACAACTGTTGTGGTAAGAAGTTTTGCAGGAAAAGTTGCTTCAACACAAGAAATAGAGTGGGCATCTAATGGATGAACAGAAGGAATGTCATTTGTGCTAATTGGCTGAATGAGAGGAGTAGAGGCAATGTCATCTACTAGGGTTGTTATTTGAAATCTTCCTTTTTTATTAGTACAAGCAGTAGTAGAAGTAGTGGTAGAAGTTGTAGGTGGAAATGAAGTAGCAACAGATAAGGCAACCAATTCACTGTTTACTTGCTTAATCACATTTGTAGACTCTGATGGTGGTGGCAAAAGGATATTTTCTGAAACGGGAATCACTTTAAATCTTGAGGGCTTGCTTGTTGGAGCTTCACTACTACATGAAGTTTCACAAGGTTTGAGTGAGGGTTTTGTCCCACTGACAGGAGCAGGTACAGGCTGCAAAGTCTGCAAAGTATTTACTGCAACGAGAAATTAAGAGAAAAAAAAAAGAATTGCTGGAGCTATAAAAAACTAAGTATAGTTTTTACTGTATTATAAATTAAAGACAAGTGAAAATCAAGACAATTAAAAAATAAATGTGTAAAAGACAATCCTATGTAAAGAACATATCCTAACTTTGAAAGTTGTAAAAAAATATGAGATATATTCCTCATGCAGGATCATGTTCTTTTACAATTATTTTAACTGTTTCCAACAAATTAATGGAAACAAATAAATGGAAACAACAAATTAATAAAAATTAGTCTTGTCACTTTTTTAAATCAAGACAGTGAAAATTAATTGCCTCAGTATACTTCATACATATTTTTAGCACAATTTCAAAACAGCATTGTTATTTAAAATTCTTGAACTTTACAAATTCAAGAATTTTAAATAACATATTTTACAAATGTACATGTCCATGAAATAACAAGTAAATATAATTTTCCAAGTTGCTAATAATTTCATTTTAACAAGCTGCTCTCTTAACACTTTCACAAGTGCTTGCTGCATGTGGATGGGCCCTACAAAGCAAATTTCTGATAGCAGCAAGATTTTATTAGGTAAAAAAAATGATTCTGTTACATAAATGTTTTCAAATGTTAATTTGTTCTTATTTTGACTTCACTGCCCCAGAACTAGAGTAAATTATTAAAAAATCATAACTTAAAAAATCAAAACAAAAATATTTCCACACAAAAAAAATATATATATATATATATAAACAAACCCACTATTCCTTTGTTTTACCCAATAATATCCTCTCTATCTATCTATATATCACTTGTTTTGATTTTTTAAATTTTGTGGCTATGAATTCCAGAGGAATTCTTCAATTTCAACTTTAAGTCCAACTGAGGTCAGAAAGTAAAATCTCCTTCTCCAATTTTCAGAGCTATTTTTGTATTGCTATCTACTATAAACTGTGTTTACAATTAATTGGATATACAGATAAGAGATGGTAGAACATACTGGGAAAAAATTAGAGACAGGCATAATCGAGTCATAATTGAAATAGTCTATTACAGCATTTTCACAATTGATTATATGCAAATTAGTTGATCATGAAAAAAATATATATATATGACAGTGAAAGGATTCAATGTAATGTATGTTATCAATATGAGAGAGAGAAAGTGATTTTGATAACAATCAATGGATCGAATCCCTCCACTATAAATTTTTTATTCTTCATTTGTCTTTCAATTATTGAAATGACTGATTATTAATCATTTGATTATGCTCATCACTAAAAAAAATTCAAGATGATTCACGCATTAACTGATATGTTAATGCATGACACGAGTAATTACAGACCTGTTAGTTTGATTTTTATTCCAGGTTGTAGGATCATCTAGACAAGACAGCAGTAATAATTCTGACACAGCATGAGTTTGTTAAGGGGAAGTCTTGTCTTCCTCTTAACAAATTTGAATAACAAATAAAAATTTTGATTGGATACTATGAAGTAGTCACACAAAGGAACTGGACGCAAAAAATAATTTTGATATCATATACTTGGATTTCAGGACAGATTTTAATACTGTTGAACATGGAAGACTACTGAACAAATTGGAGCAGTATGGCATTAAGGGCAAGTTGCAGCAATGGTTAAAAGGATGGTTGAGTGAGAGAAGAGAGAGAGTGGTTATTAATGAACACTGCTCTTTGTGGACTAAAGTTATTAGTGGTGTTCCCCGGGGTTCGGTGTTGGGCCCATTGTTGCTTTGTATATTTATGAAAGATATTGATGAAGGTATATCAAGCTTAATGTCAAAGTTTGCAGATGATACAAAGGTTGGAAGGTTGTTAATAACAGTAATGACAGTATGCTGCTGCAACAGAATCTGGAAAAGTTGGGCAGATGGGCTGAGAAGTGGCAAATGAAGTTTAACATTGGCAAATGCAAAGTACTGCATATGGGTAGTAGTAACCCCAGAGAAATGTACCAACTGGGAGGTGTTACACTCAGAGTAGTGGCGAATGAAAGAGACCTGAGGCTAATTGTGCAGGCAGATATGAAGTTTTCTGAGCAGTGTAGACAGGCTGCCAGAGTAGGTCATGGGGGTGTTGTCAATGATATACAGGAATTTTGCAAGCAGGGATAAGGAGGTGATTATTCCCTTGTATAAGGCAATGGTCAGGCCACACCTTGAGTACTGCGTACAGGTCTGGAAGCCTCATTTTAGGAAGGATGTAGAGTTGCTTTCTCACTTGGGGTTTAAAATGGCATGCCGTGAAGCCAAGATTTTATCCTAATCTCTAACCTTGCATCCAAAAGTGCACAGAATGAACAAAGATTAAAACTAATACAAAACAGGCAGTAAGAGCCAAGACAGCCAGCTGTATAAGACACAGCAGTTTTTCAAAGAATCAGTGCATGACATGACAATCTTCTAACCAATGGTCAAGGAATTGTCACCAATTCATCAAAAAATTTTTCAAAAATATTTAAAACGCATGGTTTAAAGATTAATATTAAAAAAGATAGGACTATAGCTACATCAAATAATGGAATCAGAGAATGAAGATAATGATTGGTGATAAATAGATAGAAGCAGAGAAATTTGCATATCTTGGCAGTGCAATTCAAAAAGATGGTAGATCTAAATATGATGTTAGAAAGCAAATAGCAAAAATCTATATCATACAGCCTCAGTCTGTTGTAGAGTGATTCCAAGATACCTGTGAAAAGGGACTGAAACTAGCAAACATCTTGGAGGATGCAGTGCTCCTTTATGGAGAAAATATGCCAAAGAAAATAAGCAGTGACTGCTGGATTTTGAAATAGGAGGAAATATTGGAAAAAAAAAAAAAAAAAAAGATTGCCGAACATGCACATACGGACCACATTTAAATAAAAAAAAAAAAAAAAGGGAAACAGAATGCACACAATGGTAAGGCACAGGAAAAATACGATTGCAAAAATAAGATGCCAAATGGGACATACTGTGAGAAAGCAAAGGGAATATCTGAGCAGGTATTCCTTTGCTTTCTCGTGACATGAAGAATGAGAGGAAGACCATGAGTTGTATGGATGGAAAACAACTGGAAATGTATTTAGAAGATGTGCTGATAGATAAGACTAAAGACAGCTTCTGAAACACTTTCTTATGAGCCATTTGCTAGTGTAATGTGGGTAAACGGATAGATACATCATCAAACTTTGAAAGCAAACTATTTGCTAAAATAATACAGTAATGCTTATTAAAACTGATATTTCTTTTTAAGTTAAAATAACAAAATGTGGTATGCACACCTTGCTCAGTAGTAATAGTGGATTTTATATTTGCAGATGTACTACTGCAGTGAATCTTTTCCAGTTCTACTCTTAATCCTTCAAGGTTAGTTGTTACTGTTGGCTTCTGGATAGTTGTTCCTGCTGGTTGTGGAGACACAACAGAAGGTTTTCCACCCTCCTGCAGCTGCAACAAAGATGATTGGGAATTGGCCAGTGGTTGAACAATAGTGGCTGTACTTGGCTGCATTCCTCCAAATTCAGTGTATCCTTGTTCGCTTCCAGAAGTTGGAACATGTACAGGAAGATGGGACTGGAAGAAGATAAGATAAACTGAAATGAATATGTTGATTTGCAAATTATTTTTCATGAAAATATGTACAGTCAGTTCTGCAATAATGTGGTACATGTGTTCCTAAAAATCTCCACGTTGTGATATTTCACACATTAAAAACAACAGAACTTATGGAAAAAATAGGGATAGGGGCAGAGCAGAGCACTCAAAAAAAAAAAAAAAAAAAGTTCAGTCAGGCAAGTAAAACAGTAAAAAAAGTTCGAAACCCAATAACATTGCTAACACAAATTTAAACATCTTAAATTTCTAATAAATAAATAAATATTACAGTAAATATAGCACTTTACCTTGACAAGATATGAAGTTTGTTTGATTGATATTTCTGTTCACTGACATTTTCTTTTTTTTTTTATTGTAAAATTTAAAACAGTAAAAAAGATTAGCAATCAATAATGATGAATATGGCAAGCACAAAAGAGAATATTCTGAAAATTTATTTGTTTTTTATATGATTGAAGAGGAAGGGGAAACACATCTCACCATTACATAAAAACCCACAGAATTACAGCTATCAGTATTATTGCAAATGCAATAAGATTGAGTTTGCTACCTGTTTATAATTAGACTGTGCTAACAGAAAGTCCAATAAACCAGGAACTGCAAATTGTTTTTATTGTTTCATGGTAGTGACCTCAGAAATGTGCTTCCTCCGCTTGCACTATCCTGCCTCACGAAATTTCTGTTCGAACAGAAATTCTTGTGAATACAGCAAATGATAAGTTTGATAAAAGTGTCTCCTACCAATACAATTACAGTAAATGGGAAATATAGCTCTCACACATTTGATGTTTAACATTTTTTAAGCTTCGTAAACTTGTATGTATTGCTGCACAGGCCGCTACATACAGCTTAGTGCTGGGTTTACGTTCACCTGGTGTTATTCGCAAACGAAATCGCACGTGAGCCAACGCGAAAATCACATTATAGTTGTGTTGTTCCCTAATATATCAGTCACGTTGGAGCAAATTTGCATTGCGAAAATGTGCATTATAGCAGAACTGACTATACAAATATCTGAATGTAAATTTAAAAGCAAAGATCATATTTTGGGAATGAAAAAAGTATGCATGATTTATTTATTTACTTTGGCAGATATCATTGACACTGCATTGGGACTACCTTACCCATACTGTAAAAGAATGTGCTAATTTTATTCTTTTTGTTTTTTTGGCTTTATTTCACATTTCTTCTACTGTTATGGACAAGTATAGAAACACAGTTCCTGATACATGGTCAGGTGTAGTTCCAACGAAACTGAGTTTCGTTGACATAGTGGTAACAGTTGTGTAGGAGCAAGGTGTTCATAATGGCATGTCAGCTAGAATGTTACTCCAAGTTCAAGGTAAATGGAACAGTACGATTTTTGAATTACCTGACCATGTATCAATATTTACTTCAGCTGATATCAGACTTTGCATTTTTGCAATCCCTGTATTTAACTTATAACTAAATTTGCCCATCCATATTT